>NC_136486.1:94423636-94428636 GCF_053919585.1 Euprymna scolopes | reverse complement strand
TACAGACATGGGGGAAAAATATTTGTTAAAATTAAGACATAAGCATTATAAAATACTTTATGATCGGGGACAAAAAAAAAGAAAGAAATATAGCAAGGAGCGGTTGATGTCACTAATTACTGGACATGTTGTCAGCAGAAAAAAATAAAGGACGTTTTGACCAACGGGTGTTTTCGCCATTCAAGTTAAGATTTTTAAAGCACATGCATGCAATAAATTAAAAAATATGATTCAGCTAACTCAGTTCTCGTACTTTCTGTAAATGTTAATTTTAAGGTATTTTAAAACTTATATATATATATATATATATATATATATATATATATATATATATATAATATATATATGAGAGAGAGCGTGTGTGTGATAAAAAGAGGGGAATATATATATATATATATATATATATGTATATATATACATATATATATGTTATATTATTGTTTTTCTAGTGGAACGTTGCTGCAATTTAACGGTACTCTATAGAAAAAAAAAACAACTGCATGACTTACTGTTAATATTTCTTTTGAAATAATGAATGTCTGTCAGGGTCAATGAATGAAATGAATGAATGAACAAATGTTTTCTTTATTATTTTCAATTGTCTGCTAAATATTTTAAATGGGTAAATATGCTCTTCAGGTGTGTAAATTTATCTGACCTACGTACTCCCCCAATCTTCTTTTTTGATAAAACATATTGTTAGAGAAAACGACTTAAATAAACTCATCAAAAACTTCGTTGTAATCATTTTTATACTTTTTATTAGACTTATGTAATAGTAACAAGTTGCCTGCAATGGCGGTTATCTTATATTTTAAAATTAATTCAAATTATAGAAACATGGCCGCCATTGCATTAACGTTTTACTGTTTTCCATTTAGTCTAATAACAATAAGTATGCAAATAATGAAAATGAAGCTTTTTACGGTTATATTTACGCCTTTGGATCTACTGATGTGTTTAAAAAAAAGTGTTTCATGGTTTCCTGCAGGTTTAATAATTCACGCAGCTGAAGTGCATATGTACATTTAAAAGAATAAAATGAATAAAACTATTATCTCTCTTTTATTTATTAATAGATATTGTAAGATAACACCGTTTTTAACACAGTAATCGCTGTCTAATTACTTTTAGTAAAAATTATTAGCTGAATATTCCTAAAATCAATAAAATGTATTTATTTCTAAACAATGTATTTATTTAAAATTGTTCTATTTTAATCGGCGACACGATTTGATTTCATTTTTGCAAAAAAAATCTTTGGAAAATGGGTAAAATCGAGTGTTCTTACTTTATCCACATCAGATCAATCAACACTTTATATTGTTCATGGGAATATCGTATTCTTTAATGTGTGTGAAAAGTGATAACACCATAGCATATTAAAACATATATTTTTATATATCATACGTTTTTCAATACATAGAATCAATTCATTTCTTGCAAAAATCGATATTTTCGATATATTTATTGGCAATAAAAGCGAAAAAAGCTCGGAAAATATATCGTGACAACATATTGTCCAAATATTCTGTTATCATGCCCCAAAACGCCAAAACGCCCGGTTATCAAAACGTCCGGTTATCAGAACGTCCGATTATCAAATCGTCCGGTTATCAAATTGTTTTAAATTCGACTCCACCATCGAGAGAAAAAAAAGAAGACTTTTACAAGATGGCGATAATGTTGATCTGCGTTTGCCCTCCTTCTTTGTTCCGCAATATATCTGTTATTTAGTTTTTTTTTTTAAAAATACGACAAAAAACTAATTATAAATTTCAGCACCTTCGTCATTTAGCATTTTTATTGTAGTCAATGTTTACATTGAGAAACGCAACATGCAACAGAAAACTATGAACAATCTCATTAATATTATTTTAAAAATTATGTTTTTTTCTGTTTGTTTGAATTTTTTGTTGAATTAACACTTTTTTTATTAAAAAAAACATATTTGAATGTGTAGATGATAAGTTAATGCTTATTTGTATCTACAAGGGAGCACGAGAGAAAAGAACGATTAATAAGACGCGCGTGGAAACGTTCAAATAAAGTATCATTTTGTATATCTAAAATTGTTATTGTTATGAACATTTGTACAACATGAATTATTTTTTAAATCATTTATTTCTTTTCAAGGAAGCCTTTTCTTTATCTTTTTTTTGTATTTTTTATTAGACTTAATAGAAAACAGTACAACGTTACACACAATTGATTATAGAAGATCAAATAATAAATAAACGTGGATTTATAAGATCAAAGAATCCAACCTTGGTCGCCCTTCGGGGCCCGTGGCGCAGTTGATAAAGACCTTGAATCTCTACAATTCCAGATGAACATTGTCTGAAGATAGCGGTTTCAATCCCACCCATTAAAGCGTGCTGGAGGTTTACTTGGCCAAAATGTGGTGAGACGACAACAACTACGGATGGCAGTGATGGCTGAGAATGCAGTTAGGAGATTCGAAGTTCCTATCCGTCGCGATTACCACCTGACGAAGGCCAGAGGAATAGCTGGCCGAAACGTTGTGAATAAACAAACCAATAAAAGATGAAAAACAACAACTAATAAAGATGAGACTTATAGTCCGAAATTAAAATAAATTAATATGTTACACGCAATGGCGAACTTCTTTTATTTTCGAATATAAACTAATTTTTAACAAACATGCCGCCCCTGCTTGTCACGTATCTGGTGTTAATACCTAAAAGACATCATTCGAACATCCGTCTTCATCTTATATGTAATTCCTGTAATGTTTCTGTCGATGCAGTCTTCGACATATTTTAAGATAAGTTTTATATAACCCTATTCTCTCTACAAAATTCTGAATGCGAACTTTTATTGAATCCGCAGGGGCAGCCCGCTCTCATTGTGTCCGTCATTATTGAGTAAAAGGAATTCATAATTATATCCTATACTGAAACTTAAACCGCCAATCTCCAGTAGATTGACTTTAAAACTTAATAATATGTAGTATTAACACCTATTGTGCCATGGGTTGTTGCAAAGTGAAACATGGTCATATATTTAAGATGAGAAGAATACTTTGAGTAATATAAATTATCAATCCCTTATCTAAAAAATTTGTTTAAAGTCTAATAGCTCTCATTTAAGGAAAAAGTCGGCGGAATAACGAGGTTGACGGATGCGTATTGGGACCATAATTTAAATCAAGTATTTTTTTTCTATTCTATCTATATACCTATGAAGTTGAGTCTTTTTCTCGCTCTGGCATTCATATCAAATACCTACTTTTTCTATTGGAAAATTTTGTAAACGAACTTCTTAGTTTATGCAGTCATGGATATGCGAGAGACTACATGAAAGTTAACTATTTTACAAATTCCTTTCTCAAACGAGCGTTAATTACGTATTCAATTGTTTTGGTTTATCATTACGATTGGTTTCATTTAACTAATACGTTTAATTCGTTTTATGCATAGTTTCTACATTCTGCATAATTGCGTAGAATTTAAAACGAAAATGTTCAAGCACAGTAATATATATATATATATATATATAAATATAAATATATATATATATATATATATATATATATATATATATATATATATATATATATATACACACGGCATAATCACGTTTGAAACACCGGTTCCCGTCGGATCACCGAAGTTGAGCAACGATGAGCCTGGCCAGTATCAGACGGGTGACCATTTGGAACTTCCAGGTGCTGTATGTGCTCTCCGCTTTTCTAGGCATTATTTCCAGTTGTCCTGGACTTCTCCTTGCCACTGGACTTAAGCAGTAGCGATCACGGAGTGGTGTGGTTGGATTTGCGCAACCTTGCAACACAATTACACGCGCAGTTGTCTCCACAGGGGGTATCCTTTGTCTTTCTAGACTGAACATATATACAGGGTGTTCCAAAAGTCTTGGGCACATTCCAAGTCCGCATATCTGCTTGATTGTGAATGGTATTAAGATGAAAGCGGTGCCATTTTAAAGCTAAATGCATTAAGTGTTTTGTAAGGCTATACCAAAATATACCAGATATACCAGATGTGTTTTTTAGGTCTTGAGATATCTAATGTCAAAATGTGCTCATGACTTTTGGAACACCCTGTATATATATATTACGACCGGGCAACGCTGGACGGTATATTACTATTTTTATACGAATGATATTGTTACGAAAATACGTATCATATGAATTGTTTACTCGTAAGAAAAATATTTCTGTAAACGTGCGTTTGTGTGCCCTCTCTGCCCAAATCGTTTAGATTCGATGCTCGATTCTGTCACTGGTCTCGATCAAAGCAAACAACACAAGGATTCTCCCTCCAAATAATGCACAACTCCGTTAATACTGTCTCTTAGATATGATTATGTCTAGTACGTATATCTCTTGCGTCACAAGTCCTTGTGTTTTATATATTGGCGTACCAAAAAAACGGCACCAAAATGAGTCATGTTACGTTATCTAACATGAACGGCACCCATGTAAACGTGTGTATACGTTTCGTGTTTGTTTGTGACGTCCTAAATCTGTTACTAAATGTCTGTTAGTGTTTTTTTTTTTCATTTTCTGAACCCGTTTTACGTTTCGTTCATATGCGTGCGTGTGTGGGTCATATGTGTATTTTCGACATACCGTTATCTTCTCTGCTCACTGAACCTGGTCCATCCTTGTTCATCTTGTTCTTGGAGGGGGCTGGAACCTTTTGAACGAAACACTTTGACTCCAAAACGATTATTGGTTTTCATATTAGTTTTTAATTCAGTTTTCAGGATGTTGCGCAGATGAAAATGGAAAGTGAGTTTCTTTGCTTATGGTCTTAGTCTACATTGAGAGACACGTCATTCCCCCCTCCAAGAGGGGAGCAGAGATAACTGTAAAGTCCAACCGCTCTGCTTCAATTCCAAGTTCAAACTCCTCTGATCTCCAGCTAACCTGATTACGTGACTCACGCATAACATACACCTAAGTCCGATCAGCAATCCAGACCTTCCGATAAACTTGTCTATGATCTAGCTTT
>NC_136486.1:94161136-94418636 GCF_053919585.1 Euprymna scolopes | reverse complement strand
TAACAGAAAGTAATGTAACTTAACAACAATGTAACTCAACAGAAAGATGCGGCAATAAAAAATAAAACGAATATTTGCTCTACAACAGTATTGAGCATATTCTTCAGTTTTTATTAATTACCATTTCCACTATATATATATATATATATATATATAAATTCATATATACTTATATACATATATAGTTAATATAGAGTATTGTAAATTGGAAAATATATATCTTACACACCTTTGGAGCTTGGGTTTAATCTTCAGTGTAATACAATTGCTTATACTTACGGCTTCTACCCAGTGATTGCTGAGGACACGAGATCATGTTTTTCCCGTGAATGAAATAAACGTTTTCAGTTCAAAATTTAGAGCACATTCTTGATTTCGACTTATTTTTTTCTTTAGTTTGACAAGATACATCTGAAAGCTATCGGAGGTGACATCGACCGAAACGTTGTTTAAATAATGGTCAAGATGAGATCAGTAATTCGGCAAGTCCAAATAATACGGGAAAACTATTTCTTTTTCACGGATTTCCTTTGTATCAAATCCTCGTGACTAATTCAAAGACCACATATTAGTATCCAGAAATACTAATTAGTTTTAACATAAATCTCACTTATATTTTTTCTTTTCAACAATATGAACATTTCTGCGAATTATGATTTATTTGTTATTATAAACATTTCTTTATAAAGATTTATGCTTTCCTGTAGATGAGTATTGAAAGCCTTCATCAGTTAGATTATTCAAACTACTGTTCCAACAAGGTTTTGGTTGATGTAACCGCTGACCTTCATCAGGTACGTATTGTCTAACCCCGGAATCTGTACGAAATTTCAAATCAAACGCTTTATTTACTCACCGAGAGTACCTTGTTATAATTCTGTCACCACGACCCGGCAAAAGTATTACGTAACTGAAATCTCAGTATCATCCTCACTGACAATTGAACCAGCAACGTCCAGAAACAGTCACTTGGAACTGATTATTCCTTACCGCTTATACGTGTTGCGCTAAATGCCTTGAAGAAGGTCGCGTGTAACGTGGGTTTAAGCGTTGTAACAATACTTCCAAGATCAGAACATTAACCTAAATACTCCAAAAGAATCCATCTTTATTTTCTAAGGCTTCTCTCATATACAGTCCTATTACGCAATATTCACACTAAAATATATCTTCTAAGTCTCAGATTCAATACGATATAAATGTTTCATTTAATACTAGCTGAAATACCCGTCGTTGCAAAATTGTATTTGAATAATCCGTCCTCATACATAATTATCTTATTGATTAACCAAAACATTAATTCATAATGGTTTCTTTTTCCACCCCCATGACGTAGATGCAGTAGGTGCATTTTATTTTATAGAGGTTCTGCCAGTAGCTCTAATTTCCCTTTTTGTTTTACAAAAGACTCACCATTATAAAGGCCAGGAAGCCACTTGAGGATAAGGATTAATGGGTGTACAGTCGTCAAAGGCGAACGGTTCGTATTAATCGTTAGTGGAAATTTTGTAAATTGGATTACATAACGGGATGCAATATCAAGAATTTGTTTAGGTTGGACTTGAAAACAGCCATATTGTAGTCAGTTGGAAAGCACGGCAGCGGAACAGAGTTACACAGTCGTGCAGTTCTAAAACAAGGCTTTGTTCATGAAATTTACGTTTAAGTTTAGGTACAGATAAAGAGTGGGGGACATCATTTATAGTAATTTCAGCTAGACTAGTGTTTTTCGTGAAAGTCAGTCTAGAGGGGACAACAGATTTGAGCTCAGATGAGCACTTGCCATGAAAATAACGATAAAGCAAGGCTGGTTTAAAATGTCTCTTCTGTGAGAAAGAAGTAGCACGGAAGAAAAACTGGCATTCCCTACTACACTACGAAGTTTATTTTGCACTCTTGCTCCTGCCCAAATGTAGCGACAGTACTCCATTCTTGAACGTACTTGGCAAGAAAGAAAAAAAGAACATGAATAAGGAGAATCCCTAAAATGTTCAGTTGTTAAAATGACTTCCAGAACATTAGCTTTCAAATATTTTATTGCTAACCGTGTGGCATTACACAGTTCGCATGTGGCTCAAGTTTTCTTAACAATATAACATGAGATTCAAACTTTAATATAAAGTTATGATGTGGTATTTCAGAAAGTTAAGTACATTGCACAGGATACTCTACTGCCTGATGTCTTCAATAACACAATCAATGGATTGATAACTCTTGCAAAAGATTATACATGATCATATCAACAGCATAATTTCTAGAGCCCAAGTTTGCTCTTTAAATATTGCAGAGATTTCGAGCAATATCTGGGAAATCCTTAGTCATTATGTGACTAATTGAATTTATTGTGTAGCCACACGATTGTTTGTGTAGTTGAAGGTCTCTATTCAATGTTATTAACCCAGTGCCAATGCATTAATTCCTCGGGTGTGAAAAAATGGATACCAGCGATTGCATTAGATTTTACGTTGGATAACAAATGTTTTATATATGGTAAACTACTTATCAACCCCGAATTCAACTGTAATATTCGTTGTCAGCATACCTGAAACAAATAAAAGTCGATATTTCGAATATGAACGGTGAGTTGTAGTTAATGCAAAAAAATACCGAAAATTTTCTATTTTAGTCCTAGAGATCAATTATTTAAAAAGTGCCATTGAAATTATTTTTTTTTCTTAAAATTTAATGATTATTTATATTTTATTGGTAATGAAAATTTCTATTTTGTATTAAAATAAACCTCTTTTTTGTGTTGTCATAATTCGACTAAAAATATTTCAATTGAATAAATGTGCAAGGAAAATTTTCTAAAAAACACTCACGCATACGAAAACTTCAGAATTTTGCGTTGAAATTAATATGTATTTATGTTATCGATTAATGAATGAAAAAGAACAGTCTTATTTCTTTACCAAAAGAAAAAGAGAAAATATTTATAGAAAGAGGGAGCAGCAATTTAAAGTAAGAAAAAAGCTATTTACAGAAAGGTAAATTGTCTCAAGGGAACAAGAGTAATAATGTAATTTAAAGAAAAATAACATTATTAAATTTAGGCAAGACTATAAATATTTCCAATTTCAGAATCTTGAGCAATATTTACGTATTACTTGGAAAAAAGAAGGAGGAACAAAAGAAACGCAGGAGACTGACATTAGCCCAAGTAAACTTTTCTATCAAAACTGTACTTGGAACGTGTCCCCCTGTAAGGGAAGATGTATGATTTTTTTTTCATTATATTTTGTCTTCGTTCGTGAGGGATTTCCGACAAAAAATAATTGACAAAAAATATTTATCGTCACTAGAAAATCTGTGAAAATTGAAACAGAAAAGTTTTATTTTCCAAGCCTTTAAATAAACATTTTGATTCGTCTTGCCGAAAGATACGTTTAAATATATTTAAAACCATTCAGATATTCGCATTTATTAATACAAAGACATGATGGCAACAATTTTAAAAAAATGACTTGGTGCCATCAACTAGAATCAAAACCAAAACATTAAGCATTCCAGCCGCGTTTTCTACCATTGAGAAACATAGTAAATTATAAATATTAACACACTTGAAGAAATGAATTTATGTGAGCATGCGTAGAAACAAGTAAAACCATGTCGGCCAGTTGAAAGAAACATTTCGCATTTCAACTTGCCGATATAGTCTGTAGGCGTTATTCATTAACCCAAATAAAGATTTTACTCATTATGAACACTCCCCGCTGTATAATTACTATTATATGCCAGTGTTATCTGACCAGTAGTTTAAGTGTTTATCTGTTAAGTAGTTATCTGTTAAGTAGTTACACACATATACTGTTTTATTTATATAGATTTTCATACATAATTTTAAATTAAATTCTTCAACCTCCTTTTTACCACGTTGCTACAAGTTGAGCTAACTCTCAAAGAAATTATGGATCAAGTCAAAACTCATGATAATAGATTTTTCAATTTGCTGCTATGAAACAACAGTATTTAAAATAGGGTTAACTTCGTCTAATTTGCAATTATCTTACATCCCTCATGATATGTTTTCATGAAGGTCTAACCACAGGGCGGTCGCTAGAAAAGCAGGGAAATTTTTCAAACAACGATTTATTTTTACAAAGAATAATTTTTACAACATTTTCAAATACTTATAGATACTCAACAACGATTTATTTTTACAGCACTAATCAAAAAATAGCAATCTCGCATTTTATTCATTATCTAAGATGACCTTCAAATTCCCCGTTTTTCTAGCGACCACCCTGTATAACGTTGACTCACTGCGTCGTTCTTAAGTTATACCTCTTTATTCTACTCTCGTCTGTGTATCTTTCTCTTCCCCCTTTCTCTCTTGCTCTCTCTCTCTCTTACTTGGTTTACCACTCTGAAAATGTATTTAGAAGCTCTGAAAATGGAAAAAATATCGAAATAACTCATTTTTACTGAAAGATTTTATGAAAGGTACTAACAAGTCGTAATGCAATGTGATCCGTAGTTGTGGAAGTAACAAATTTTAGGTATTATAATTTATATTTTATATCTTAATAAACAACGATGTTAGGATTAAAACTCAATTTAGTTTTTTTAAGTTTATTTTTTTAAATATAAATTCGGATAATAAAATATCCAACATCAGAGACAACTAAGAAGAAAATACAGAGGAAAGTTAAGTAAATATCGCATTTTAGGGATGGAAGCTTTTGCAAATATCTTTCAATTGGTATTAAAATATCAATCTATCATCCTCGACAAAACAGCTCTGATGCTGAAACCATTGTGATTCACTAATACGATTGAAAAGTGTGTATGGTTGAACGCTGATTGTTTTACCACAAAACATAACCAATGTAACCAAGAGTAAATACTGCCATTACTAAATTGTGATATATTTCTTTGATTAAACACAGTTATAACAAAAAGAAGAAAGTCTGATCGTTTTAGATATTTAAAGTCACGTTACCTAAAAATGATATGTCGCTTTTAAAGTGGTGGTATGAATCTTGTACAGCCTAACTTGTGCGTGTTATTTCAATTGTCACAATGAATATGGGCACATTGTAGACATGCAACGACGGACGATTTGTCTTACGGTTCGCCGTTCCTAACCTTTGCCCTAAAGGAAAACTAGTTAACAAAAGAATAAGATATGCGTTACTGGATATTTAGGACATAATCATATGTTAGTGGGCCATACAGATGAGGGATTTATTGCTTGAACAGACCTCCATATTCATCATAAGGTTAAAAACTTCAGTTGTCATATATTTCCATAGGACACACTTGTAGACTTCTTGGTTGGTAATGATATGTGTTATGCACTTGGCTTCATTTTTACATCAGGTTAAAACACGAGGAAGCATCAGAGCACAAGAATAATCTAAGGATATCTTTAGGAGACGCATCACGTCACCCTGTTCATGCGAACACAAACCGCACTATCCCCATATCTTAACTGCCACATCTTCAATGCGTCCTCGATTACTAACAAGAGAGAGAGAGAGAGAGAGACCGAGAGAGAGCGAGAGAGAGAGAGCGTGTGTGTGGGTATGTGTGTGTGTGTGTGTGGGTGTGTGTGTGTGTGTGTGTGAAGGAGACTGAGTGAAAAAGAGGAATGAGAACGTTCAGTTTTAATTAAAAATACTACATGGTCTTGCCAGGACGAGAAATAAAAATCACGGATATGATAAAATTAAACCATTAATAAAAAGAAATAATGATGTAAGAAGTTTTTCATCGGACTATTAGAGTCAGATTAAGCCCAGGATCGAATACTGCTTACACTTACTTAATACTCAATAAAGAATTCAATACTACTTGCACAGCTAAAAAAAAAAAAAAAAAAAAACTCCGTCTGGCATTCAAATAGAATAGCATCTATTTCGTAATCTAGTGGAAGATGGTCCGGCATAATCACGTTGAGATATTTGTCCGCGTTAAATTACTAAAGATAATCAACGTTCATTAACATTTTGCGTATTTGGTGTTTATAGAAATATCTCCTTAAGCGCAAGTATTAAAATGCTGAAAATTAGCAAGGAAACAAATAACCTGATCTTACTCATATGTGCATAATTTCGTTAACAAATTACTCTGAGCAAAATGCAAGATCATTTGAGTATACCACAGACATAATGTTGGACGAGATCAACATTCCCTCGTAAACAAATCTTCAGAAATTCACGCCGTCAAAGTTCTTTCCGTTCACCAAGATATGCAGGCAATGAGGCCCATTTGTGTATTTTATACCCCTAACAACTTCCTTCTCTTCGGACAACGATCTCAATCCGTTCAGCTGCATGCCGCACTGTCAGAGGAAATAGTACTCAGTTTACATTATCAAGTAATTAGACATCGAATACGTCAGTAAATCAAAATATCAAAATACGTCAGTAAATCAAAATATCAAAATACGTCAGTAAATCGAAATATCAAAATACATCGGTCAAAATATCCAAATAACATTTTTAGATAAATTTATACACATTTACATAGACGATAATACTATCTTTGCTTCAAACGTCGGATATGGCCAAGATCTCTCCGATTCTCTCTCTTTTGATCCTGAGCAAGTTGTGCAATGGTGGGTGAAGGTAGATGGTTTATTTTAATGCATCTATAAGCAAGCTTCTCACTTTCCACCATCAACGCTCTGAGCCACATCTGACCCTTTACATGAGACTTAAAAAATGACTGCTGTAGTCAACTGGAAAACCGCCCCGCGATATTGAGTTTCACATAAGGGTAAGTAGTAAATAAAATGTTTAATGGAATTTGCGTTTAAATGTATATATATAAATATATATATATATATATATATAGATATATATATATACTAGCGAAAGTACCCGTCGTTGACTAGGTTCAAAAACAGCCTACAGAAAATGGACTCTGATTTATGAAAGTATGATAGATTACGAAAAGGAAGAAGCGTAAAAAGATAGCTTCGAATTTGGGGGTATCCAAACCAAATCAAAATATGAGGTAAGTAAAAATAAAATAGGTAAACCCCATAATTTGTTATACCATGCCTGTTCACACTGAAACACTTATCGCAATATTCTGTGGATCTATATTAAAAAAAAAACTTATTAAACTTTGTAACATATTTCCATTCTATTGAGGTTAGGAAACATAATTATCAAAGTATACTTACGCAGGTAGATATGAAGAGTCTTTATTAAATTTTGTGCCTATTTCAATTCTATGGAGGCCAAGCGCGAAGGCAGACCCCACAATTTTATTATACCATCCCTATTAAAGTTAAAACATACTTATCAAATTATTCGCATCTACATCTATATCAAAAATACTTGTAAACGTTTGTTTTTTAATTTGTATTTTTTTTAATTTCCATATTTTGTGGACTAGGCGCGAACGCAGACCCCACAATTTTAATGAACCACCGTCTGCAAGATCAAACATACCCATTCCTATGTCTCGATATATGTTCTATCATTATATGCAATCAGTTTTTTTAAATAGTCAACCATATAGGAGCCTATTCGTGACCAGACACACACACACACATACACAATTCAGCTTTATATTACACACACACACACACACACACATATATATATATATATATATATATATATATATACATACATATTGACATATTAACGCACATAAGCATATATATGTTGTATTTAAGATTTCCTAATGCAGTGATATATATATATATATATATATATATATATATATATATATGTTTCCTTTTCAGATTAAATATGTTTTTAACTCATTTCAAAGTGTTTTTAACATATTTCATTAACTGTTTGCTCATATTAGAGGCTCTATTTCCTATTTGGTTTTATCGAGCTTTTATATCTGGCTGAGATAATTTTATAAATATTCATTCTTTAATATTTATAATTTACTTTAATTTTACCATCTTGGATCATTTTGGTAAATTCAATTGTAATTTTCATTTTATATATATATATATATATATATATATATACATATATATATATATATATATATATATATATATATTCCGATAATAAAAGAATGTCGAAGTACACACTTTTATATAGTATATATCAAAGTTTGTTGACAGGTACTTATCCATGTCATATAACGGGGAATGTCATTTAAACAGAGGATACAACATGTATGTAACAAATTACACATTGAAGACGACGACGTTTACAATTCTTATTACATGTGGGTGATGAACATTCATTATTGAAATAGGGATACCGTTAGGATTATTGAGGCGGAAGACGTGAAATACAGTTCTTTTTTACACAGAGGGAAATTACCTTACTTGTGATGGCGAGAACAGTTTACACTTTGAAAGACTGTTACACAAAGTCCATTTACAAGATGATAAAAAAAAATCACTCACTTTTCATGGTTAACGGATGACAAACCGAAGACTTATAAATACGATGATCTTTATTCATACCAGATGATGATGATGATGATGTTGATGATGATGGTAAGGGATTCAATGCTTTTTAGACTCTACATTGTCTTATCCTCCCTCTTTTCGCTTTCAAAAGGATTTCATCTAACTCTCCTTTTTCTTGACTCGACCCTTAATGATCTGTTTCTACTGCTCCCTCTCTCTGACTCTCCTTGACTTTCTTCCTGACTATAACTCTCTCTGAATATATTGGAAACTTCTTTCTTTGTGACATCAACACATTCTCCAGCCAAGTGAATATTCTTGCGTGGATTTTACATATCTATATGTATTTAGCACGCTTCAGCCACACAAAGAAAATGCTTAAACTATTTTATTTTCCATTGTTCTAACTATGGCTTCTGGTTTATCATTATTTCGAAACACAAGAGACAATTCCTAAATTGCTGTGATTGCAAAATTTATTCTCTTTAAACTTTTGAATGATCGTTTCGAATCTAATCTTTTTTATTTTTAACAAATATCATTTTCAAACTTATATACGTTGTTCCTTTAATTATTGGGACCTTTTCCCTTCCATGTAATGACACTAACCATGAATCAGCAGAGTTTCGCTCTTATTTAGATTCATCAGTTGGACATATCCAAACTCGAGTGTGAAAAAACTTTTTTAAAACTAATAATGTTTTAATATCTTTTGAATGAATCATTTGATTGAAATGCTTTCAAAAATACACAACGACAACTTGAAGTTATGTTTTTAGCATTTTTGTTTTTATTTCATGTATATACATATTGGTTGTTTGCTATGATGCATCCGTTTGGGAATTTCCAGTGGAGTCATTTTCCAACCATTCATATTTATACCTTTGCTAAGGCTGGATCATCTTGCACCATCCACTTCTTATGGACTTGTGTACTGTGTCCGCAATGTTATTAACGTGTGTATTGTTTAATGGTGTTTTAATTCTTCCAACCAAAACCACATTGTCACTGAGACATAAATGGCTACTGTGATACATATTAAATTTTTACTCTACTTTTTCTCTATTAGCACTTAGACATCAGGGGCTACTAATCGGGATTATGCCTACAGGGGACTATGAAGGACCTCAATAAAGAATTAATGTGATTTTGCTGCAAGTCAACAAGTCGCAGATAGTTACATTGAGTGGGAAAACTTGAAGTAAGTTGGCGTCTCCTGTCAAAATCCTTGAAAAACACATACACGGATGCAACAGTGCAGCTATGTGACAGAGACTTAGACCTGACAGACAGTCTGCACCTATCAGGTAGGATTTTTTTCTTGCACATGGTAAAAGTAGATTAGTTTGTGGTTTATACACCACCCCGGGTATAACGATTCTCTATTCACGGATGAAAGTCGGAAGGCTTATCGATCAAAATGCAGTATACATACGAGGGGCGTGCAATAAGTAATGCCCCTGGCCCACTTCCCATAGCAGCAGATCAACAAAACTTGTCACTACATAGGAACCACCAGAGCTATGCATTTCTTCCATCGTTTGATGCAGATCTGGAGACCGTTTTTGTAGAACACCCCAGGTTGGTCCTCCAACCAGGACGTGACTTCAGAAATCAAGGCTGCATCATCTGGGAAATGCTTTCCTTGCAAAAACAGCTTCATGGCTGAGAAGAGGTGAAAGTCAGAGGGTGCAAGGTCAGGGGAGTAAAGAGGATGGGACAGGATTTCATAATCACACGCCTGTGCTTCTGATCTGGCGACATGCGAGTTGTGGACCGGAACGTTGTCCTGCAGGAGGAGGGTACCTTTGCTGATCTTGTCCCGCCTCTTGATTTTGATAGCTTCCCTTAGTTTCCTCAAAAGTGAAGCATAATAGGCTCTTGTAATTGTGGTACCCTTTGCCATGAAATCTGTCCTCACTACTCTGTTCTGGACCCAGAAGACTGTGAGCATGACCTTACCAGCGGATGGCTGCACCCTTGCCTTCTTTGGAGGTGATGAGTCCAAGTGCTTTCACTGCATTGACTGGGCTTTGGTCTCTGGGGCATAGTGATGGACCCAAGTTTCATCCTGTGTAATCAGTCTTTTGAAAAGCTTTGACTCATCTTATTGGCACATTTCCAAATTCATCCTCGAGCACTCGATGCGTTATCGCTTCTGGAATGGTGTGAGCAACCTGGGAATCCATCTGGCAGACACCTTATGCATATGCAAATGGTCATGAATGATAGTTTCCACAGACACTGTACTAATCTTGACATCTTCGGCTATTTGGCGTATAGTAATGCGCCGATCTTCTAAAATGGCAGCCTCAACTTGACGGACAGATGCCTCATCAATGGCAGAAGGGGGGCGACTAGGTCTGGGGGATGTTTCTACAGACTTCCGGCCATGTTTGAATTCACGATGCCAGCCTTTTACAAGGTCATATGATGGGGCAATATCACCATAAGTTTCTTTCATTTCATCAAAAGTCTCCTGTGGTGTGCGTTCTTTCAAATACTAAAACCGGATCACTGCCCGACATTCAACAGGCTCTATTTCACACTTGACTCAGTTCAAACACCTGTAAAACAGAAACCACAATTAATTCAGAGCTGAAATGTTCCACGTAACCCGTAGAGATATAAATCATTGCACATGCAAAACTTCAGCTAGATCAGACAACTGGAAGTGGGTCAGGGGCATTACTTATTGCACGCCCCTCTTTTATATACTTACATCTACTCGGATGAGAAGCTAAATAATAAGAAGGTAAACAGTGAGACAAATAAACACTTGGAAGCTATATCATTAGTTAAAACAAATTTTAAAATGTTTTTTAGTTTTCTAATAATTTATACAAATAGGTACACAAGACGATTCCCCGGAATAAATCAAAACTCATACTACTTTTTTTTTAATTTTATATTATTAATATTATAATTTCCAATATTCGATCAGGTAATATTGTTTTTTAAAATCGTATCCGTTATATTATTTGATTTATTCAAGCTTCTATTCATATCTTTGATATTATTCTCAGAAATTTTTGGCGGATCTTTCTTCATGTACGTCTCGTCGAACTCGATAATCTGTAGTGACCGCCAAATTTTTGCAATGTTTTTGATATTCATTAGAGTGTTTAGCTTTAAAAATCTACAAAAAATCAAATAATTACATAATCAATATAAACTTTTCACTGATTAATAAGTAAAGAATGCACTTCATATATGTGTAATGTTTTTTGTTCATATTCGTTGTATAAATATATATTTTGGGGACTTCATGTCCCCTTATTCATTTGCAACTTGGTTGATCCCTTAAAATCCAAGCAATCCACTAAGCCGACACTCATTTTGTGGTTGAAGGGTGAACGAGTGTAGGAAAAAAATTCACAGGGTGCCTTCGATATCGAAGATTGAAATCCGCTTAATTTTTTTTTATCTTTTGCGTTTTGAAGTGCGAGATTCATTGAATATGTTATCAATAATTAGTATCTTTCCGATGAGGATAAACAAATATCTTGTTACGAAAACGCTAAAATAGGCCTACTTTTAAATCTTTAAAAATATTTTTTTTTTTATTTTAGAATGTGTACACTTTCCATGTACAAGTACATAATGAAAGCTTTAAAGAATCGACACAAAATAATAAAAAAAAAACAGGGTGTGAAAATTATAAGTATTACTTGTATCTGCCTATTACGGTTTTTTCAAGATACGGAAGCCCTTTTCGATTTACAAAAAGTTATCTCCATTTTTGAAAATTAACTATAACTACGAAAACATGGATTTCTGTAGATGATGGTTGTGACATTCTCACAAGTTGCATCCACCTCCTGTTTCCATTTTAAAGGCCACCAAATTCTAATGAAAATATTTGTCAATTTGATTTATGCAATAAAGAATTGGGAGAAATACAGTATGATCTAGTTTATGGAAAAGGAGTGATGCTCATTGGTTATTATTAATTAAACAATGAGAAATCAAAAATGATTTAAATCATGCCATTGAAAACTGACCAAAATGATATTAAAACTGAAGAAATATAATGCTAAAAATTTACGTTTAATGTACAAATAGGAATAAAATCAGGGGTTCTTTACTTTAAATAAGTATTAGGAAAAATTTTAAGTTTGGTTGATCAATTATTATGAATGGTAAAGTTATTAAGCTAAAAAATACATTTTACCATGAATTTCGTTTGTAATTATGATTTAATCCAATTATTTAAATTAACGTATTTGCCTGTCTAGTTACATTAAAATTCATGGAAATGCTTAAATAAATATTTAGACGCGACTGGATTCTTATATCGAAAATCCAAGATGGCCGCGGTAAGCACATAGTTCCTAAAATGTACGAGATCGTGCTAAATAATTGAATTATTTGAATTTATTTAAATATAAATTAATTATATTATAACATTTTGCATATTCTTACAGCTAATCACAATAAGTTTTATTTAGACATGAAAAAGTTATGATGCATCCATTTGGGAATTTCCAGTCGAGACATTTTCCATCCACTTATATTTATACATTTGCTAAGGCTGGATCATATTGCACCATCCACTTCTTATGTACTTGTGTACTGTGTCTGTAATGTTATTAACGTGTGTCTTGTTTAATGTTGTTTTAATTCTTCCAACCAAAACCACATTGTCACTAAGACATAAATGCCGACTGTTATACATATTACTTGTTTACTCTTCTTTTTTTCTATTAGCACTTAGACATCAGGGGCTACTAATCGGGATCATGCCTGCAGGGGACTATGAAGGACTTCAATAAAGAATTAATGTAATTTTGCTGCAAGTCAGAAAGTCGCGAATAGTTATGCTGAGTGGGTAAACTTGAAGTAAGTTTCCATATTCTATCGAACTCCTTGAAAAGCACATACACGGATGCAACACTGCACGAGTTGGCATAGTCTTAGACCTGGCAGACAGTGCTGCACCTATCAGGTAGGATTTTTTCTTGATTCGAAAACCTTTAAAAATGTTTATGTTTTTTTGACATTCGGCGAAAACTGGGTCAAACGCGTGTTTTTGAAAAATTTTAAACTTAAAATTCTATTTAAAATTATAGAAAATTATTATATTATTCTGATTTGAACAATAATACTTTCCAAGGGTTATATTTCTGGTAAAACCAAAAGTTGTTCAGAAATAACGGATTTTATAAATTTTAATACACTTTAGAAAAAAGTAGTTTTCGATCGATTTTCGGTCGCTAGTAATCTGTACGTCGAACCTCGGAATCCCTATGGAATATCGAAGAGAATCCTTTATTTACTACACGGGGGCGTCATGCCACTGTGGAGAAACGGATAAAGTAATAATTATAATCAGTTGTAAATTACATACATATAGATATTGAAATTGTAATCTTCAGTAAAGACAATTACGATTTTTCAGATTTTTCGAGTCTGATGCAACGTGAGAAAGTTACCCTCGTTTATTATATTATGAATAGTGCAAAAATAGTGTCGAGTTTTTACGTCTAACTATATTTATAAAAACGACATTATTTTTGCACCAACCTAATCTAATGCTCTCAACTTTTTACAGATTTTCGACAAACAGTAATCCGGAGAATCAAATAAATGCATATATTTATTGCGTGTATTAATATCAGTTGTATCAAAGTTCAGGTCAATTTATTTACAAAAATGTAGCCATCTTGATATTTACGAATCGTTACACAGCACGTTTTTGATAACTTATGCCCTTTGTTTCAATGACAATCATAATTGATTATGGAAGAATTTAAACACTATCGATTAGTAAAGAAAATGACCTGTAGTATGATTATGTAAACATAAATACATCAATAAACCGGTGATAATTAATGCCGGGACTTCGTGGAAATTCCAACGTCCTCACTGATATTACACATACTTCCTTTTAATCAACAACGCTGTCCAGTGTCAATACTATTAAGAAAAAAATATATAGTTTTCTTCCTTGAAATTATTACAAATAGCAGCTAAATATGCTTGTGTTATGTTGATTAATCGGACCATTATTCTCATCTTCGGTGTTATTAGCACAACGTTTCGGTCGCTGCAACCTGCGACCTTCTTCGGATGTTGAGAGTATGCTTCTTTTTCTACTAAGGAAAAGAAGGGTTGGCTCTGCATTACAAGAACTCGAACCGTTTATTTGAGGTTGGGTCCGTAGATCATAAGGAACGTTAAATTATCAAGGGTTACTAAGATATTTGTTGAAGGATTTCTTATGACGCAATTTTTCAGGATATCTATACTAATTATTAATATTAATGAAAAAAAAAATGTTTTACGAAACAGGCGATCGATACCCCTGCTAATTTTACTTTTTTTTTAAACAAAGGCGATGTAAGGGGGGATTCTAAGAACAAATTCAGCTTAGTTCTATGTTGGGTGATTAAATATGTTATTATTATCTACCATATGTACTGCCCGTTTGTAATGCAGAGCCAACCCTCTTTTTTCTTAGTTGGAAAAAAAAGCATGTCCTCAACACCCGAAGAAGGTCGCAGGTTGAAGTGACCGAAACGCTGTGCTAATAACACTTAAGATGAGAATAATAGTCAGGTTAACCAACATAATACTAACATTCACATCTCATCTAAAAAAAATTCAGAAGTGCATCAGCTAAATATGACTGAAAAAATAATAATGCGAACAATTGTTTTCTTTAACTATTTATTAATTCATTTCAAATTGTAGCAATTGGGACATTTTAACGCACTAAATATTTCCCGCCATTTAACCGTAAAAATTAATAGCCCAATACCAATGAACCGAATGTCTCATTCTGAAGTATATTAGCAGGCAGCAATTATATCATATTTTAATTGATGCAGAGTGTTCCATAAATGCCGTTACAAATACTCTCAAGAAACTGAAATTGTTGGAATCTATATATTAATAGGATAGTGGGTGTTTCATTTATTTTGTGCGTCACGCGTACATCCAAGTGATTGTCGTTTAAGTGTTATAGACTTTCATTTCTTGTAATAAATACTTTAACCAAGAATTCTTGATGTTTTGGTTTTGGTTCCGATTACGGTTGAACCAACACAAGCAATATATATATATATATATATATATATATATATATATATATATGTGTGTGTGTGTGTGTGTGTGTGTGTGTGTGTGCGTGTATATATATATGTATATATGTATATATACATATATATACATATGTATATATATATGTATACATATATATAAATATACATATATATATATATATATATATATATATATAAATATATCTATAATATAAAGCTGAATGTGTGTGTGTTTCTGGTCACGAATAGGCTCCTATACTGTTGACTATTTCAAAAAACTGATTACATATAATGATAGAAGATGTATCGAGACACAGGAATAGGTATGTTTGATCTGGCAGAACGGTGGTTCATAAAAATTGTGGGGGCTGCGTTCACGCTTGGTCCACAAAGTATGGAAATAAAATATTTTAAAATAAAAAAAACGTTTATATATGTTTTTGATATAGATGCACATAAGAATACTTTGATAAGTATGTTTTAGCTTAAATAGGGATGGTATAATAAAATTGTGGGGTCTGCGTTCGCGCCTGGCCTCCATAGAATGGAAATAGCAACAAGCCTTAATAAAGACTTTTCATATCTACCTGCGTAAGTATACTTTGATAATTATGTTTCAGTTTGAAGAAATATTGTATAATAAAATTATGGGGTGTTCGTTCGCACATGACCTCCATAGAATGGAAATATGTCACAAAGTTTAACAAGGTTTTTTAATATAGATCCACAGAATATTGTGATAAGTATTTCAGTGTGAACAGGTATGCTATAATAAGTTATGGGGTTTATCTATTTTATTTTTACTTTCATAATATTTTTCTTTGGTTTGGATACCCCCAAATTCGAAGTTATCTCTTTACAGCCCTTCCTTTTCATGACCTATCATATTTTATAAATCAGAGTCCATTTTCTATAGTCTGTTTTTGAACCCAGTCAACGACGTGTACTTTTGCTAGTATATATATATATTTCATAAGTTTTGGTTTCGATTTCGATACTAGCGGATGCACCTCAGTCATATGGGTATAGTTTTTTTTTTCAAATCGCCACCTTAGACATCGAGAGATAATTAACTCTATAATAATATATACGAAACTTGCAATAATTTGAATATCATATTTAAGTGTACATTACGACCGAGCTACGCCGGGCATGCTTGCTAGCTTAGATAAATACTTTTGTAGTTTTAACAAAAGAGCTACAATAATATCAGAGCGTCTCCATTTACGCTGAACATCTACAAAATACCAACGACAATATATTACATATGAATGAGCCCCCTGTGGAATTTCCGCAGGTCCCACTAGTATTTTTTAATTGTTTAACTCTTATTATTACAATTATAAATAAAAGAGTTTATCTGAAAGTAGCTAATTAAATAAAACGCAATTTAGCCGACACAGTGTCATTTTCGTAAAAGCGACTATGCTACAAAATTCATAACGTTCGTTGAATTAGTTTAAGAGTGTGTTATGTACGTATAAATATTTCATGGGTACATAATTTCATGAAACATTTAAATTATACTGGACACAATGCTATTATTATAAACTGATGAGGTTGCCTCCCTCTCTGTTTCCGACGTTCAATTTGAAATGTGTCGGCCGAAAGCGGTCTCAATAGAGGGTTCTTTCTATCCTACCCCTTATTTACCCCCTTTTTGCTTAATTTATGTTTTTTAAACATTAAATTAGAGCTTAGGAGAAAATATAGTTTAGAATTGTGTTTTAGTGTCTTTCCATTGTTCAAATTTATCTTCTTTAATACTATGTTTAAACTATAAAAAACAAAACTTCAAAAAATTATAAGAATCGCACTTGCCAGAGTATTATTTAAATGTTCCATAAATATATTTGTAACATGTTCTCTGCAGCAAACTCTCCTCTCTATACATATTTACTGGTTTAGTCCCGTTTTTAGTCATCACCCAGATGATTTCATTAACAGTCATTTAATTAGCTTTCCTCAGGGTTGGAAAAGGCAATGCAGAGGTCAGTTAAAAGCCTGGTTTAGAAAACTGAAACCTAATACTGAGTTGATCCTGGGCTCTTACCTCCGTTGGGTTCACAACTGGAACTTTGTGTGGCTAACTTTTGTATCTGTTGCTGTGAAAGACCGTCATGCCGACTCTGATTATGCGCAATAATGCTGTGTAAATAGTCATCGGATACCGCATGCATTTTGAACTGGGAAGGTTTGAGTATATATTATCAACATTTCGATTCTACTTTTTATGTAAAATCGCTGTCAAAAACATTATACAGGATGACTAGACGATCGCAAGCACATTACTATCGAAGGCTACAACAGTTGAATATTAAAATTGCAATTACACTACAGAGAAGTTAAAATACGTGCAAGTTACAAACTCCTGTGGGATAACTTAACAAAGTAATGTGGGTCCAGTGTTAACTGTATAACAACTTTTGCAACAAGAACTCGTTTTCGCGGAACTTTCAATTTTAACCGTACTCCTACGACCCGATGTAATTACCATGAGCAGAGTTGGTTTGTCAATGGTTTACTTTCTGTTGCACACATTACCACCGGAAAACTATCGCGATGAATACAACATGAACGCCTTCAAGTTCAATGAAATCAAATAACTGTCGATCCGCTGTCGTCAAATATTATTAATTTTGTCCATCTTTTTCAATCGTCTCATTGTGCTGTTCGTTGTCTCGTTTACAATTTCATTTTTTTCTATCCTGTGGTTTTGTGCTATACATTATCATGCATGAGTATTGTTCAAACATACACTGCTGTTCGAACTCACGACTCTGAAGTTCCCCTACTTCACTGAAAATGAGCTTTTAAACCAACCCGGCACAATCTTATTCACACATACCGTTTTCTATTCCCTGCCCCCCCTGTTCCCCACAGAAAAGACGTTGCGAGCATGTTCTTGCTTTATCGGTAATTTGATGGCAAGAGCTCGCTTGGGTTCCAATCTATGGTCCCTCTTGCATGAATTTCACGAAAAACACTCGCATAGCTGAAACAACTATCAATAATTTCCCCCACTCGTTATATGTGCTTAAACCTAAACGCAAATTTCATGAACAAAGTTTCTTCGTTTCTTAGAACTGTACGCCTGAGGAACTCTGTTCCGTTTTCCTGCTTTTCAACTGACTATAATATGGTCGTCTTTAAGTCGGATGTGAACAAGTTCTTATTGGGCCGTCCCATTAAGTAATCCAATTTACCAAATTTCCACTACTAACGAGCGCTATGATATTGCGTTCAGTCATTGACCCTTATCACTCAGTGACCGCTGGGCCTTGATAAGTAAATAACATTTTTTTAAACACGAGATTTCACGTTACTTCGTGAGACCCGTCAGCATATAATCAAGTGCGGCTGCCATTTTGCTTTTACTTTCTGCCTTCAACTGCTATACGCGATGCCAACTCATTCTAAAATTTTTCGTACACTTATTACTTGCTACGAATGAGGATAAGGCATTTTATCACATACGTGCTCACCCAAATATATATTTTAAAAGAGTACAACCCAGAGTAAGATAGCTGAAAGATGGCTCTTCCTTTATAATATTCAGCGACATTTACTCCAAGCGGGTTGAGCGGACTTACCCTGGAAGAGGAAGTGACTAACGAACATTAAATTTTAAATTCACAAGGTGTACTTAGTAATATCTATATTTCTTCCAAAACTATTTTTTTGCAGTTCTTGCAGGTGTCGTCCGGTATTCTTAAATGTTCGCCCATCTAGTATTGTACAGGCTCAACGTTGTTTAAATCTAATGAGAGTCGGTATGACTACGTGATTATGCATTCGAAGTAAGGCAGTCCCTTCAAAATAATGCCCTTTTTATTCGTTCCTTGAACTTCAACTGTTCGTTCCTCAGTGCTCGTAGCTGAACGACCTTAAAAATAGCGTAAAGAAAGGCATGTGAAAAGAAATGTAATGGTTTCCGAAACGTAAGATTATATTTATCTACTATCAATCAATCACGCAAGATGGAAACAAAATCCCCTCATTCCTCTTTTCCACGTCGCACATACACAGACCTGCTACTTTTCAGATCGGCTCGTATATAATGTTAAATGAAATACACCCATAGTGACTGGTTATTGATACGGAAAAAGATGAAAATGTTGAGACTTGGTCAACCAGTCAATAAATCTCAGGACTGTTATGCTGTTCGTGTCCCTGACCTGAAAGCACAATGAATTCAAAACAGGATGATTGCATTTGCTCCAATGAGAAAGGTCTGTATAACGTGATACTGCAAAATATCATCTACGGTTTCACGCAACGGCGTTGCGATTAGGCCATGCGTTTATCTGTAATTTATCAACCGAGATAGAATGTTTTATAAACAAAGATCAATGTAACTATCAGGTGTCAATCAGAATAATGGAAAGAGGTGAATAAAAAATTAGAGACGCAATAAAAAAAAGAAAACATGTGAATGACTAGGCGCAAAGTGTAGTATCTGATCTGTTCTTTACTTTTTTGTGTACGCTTTATGAATGAAATCTAGACTAAAATAATTTTTAGTTTTATCACAATCCATAGTATTTACATGAGATCGAAATCCTTCTATTAAAATCGACTTTGTGTTTCGACCTTCTTTCATGAAACAGAAAATAAATATTGACTATTCGTAACATGTGTCTATTTGAACTTTGCGTGAAAATCCTATTTCAAACATAGCAGACTAAATAACATTTTAAGAAAATAGGCTTCATGCGTAAATGCTATATTATTTCAATATAAATCTCAACAGGCCAAAGAAAATATTTTATGAAATTAACTTAATACGTAAAACAAGGTATACTTGAAACGTGAAAGTAACATACTAACAAAACATTTAAAAAAACATTAAACTTGATTTCACACTGAGACCTGTCAGACCAATGAAAACTATTTTTTATAGATTAAGATTAATAAATAAACCTATATATTATTTAAAATTGAGCTTGACAAACCAAAGAAAAATAGTTTAATAAATTAGGCTTCATCAAAAAAGAAAAGCAACAAAATTAATCCAAATCAAAAATTAAGCATAGCAGATCATTCAAAACTATTTTTATAAATGGAACTTAGTGCGTAAATCAAAATATTATTTTATATTTGAGCTTGATAATCTAAAGATAATGTTTTGGAGTATTTAACTTAGCAAACAAAATATTATAACACACTTAAGTCTGACAGGAAAAATGATTATTTCAAAATTAAACATAATAGACCAAAAATTTGTATTCAATTTAAAGATTACCACATAAAAGAAAATTATATAACTTTAGAAAGACACTATTTTTAAATACGTCAGCAATATACAATAGACAAAGAATACAACTGCAGTTTTTTCCACAGATCCTGAAACGTATTAATTATTCCTGGGAAAACAACGCCCAATATTTGTCAAGATATGAACATTTTCCAGTGCTCAGTAACTTCAAAAGAGTATTTTGCTAAAAATCAGCATTATAATAAATATTGAGTAAATATATAACGGGTTCAAATCGCAAATTGATTACAATGGTCGGCTGAGTGAGTGAGATACCAGGTTCAATCCTTACTCAAGACTAAAAAAAACTTGTACTAGGGTTAATCTCTCAACACACCATAATGAAAAATCAACGGTTAGAAAAAATTCTTTCCAAACCAGATTGGATAACTTACAGACACTTCTGTATGTATCTAATGAAAATAGCCTCCCTTTCGGCCTCCATTATGGTAAACTACTTTACAATTTGTTACTTAATTATCTACAGGATGTCTCAAATATCTACTATAATGATACGTTTCTTGACGTCTGGTACGCGTTATTAGCGATGTATGAAAAGTAATGTCGATCAATTTAAACATTTGCGAACAGGATTCATGAATTCCATTTGTCTTCTGTACTCACATCTATTATTTTTTACTCTAGGTTAAAAAAATAAAGGTTTTATCTCCATTCGAAGTGTGAGTATATTTTAAGACACCCTGTAGTAATCCTGAATTATGTGAAGGAAATAAAATAACGGATATGCATGTCATTTTAGCACTGGGTTAAAAGGCCAAGGTCGGGGTTCAAAACGATACAGACTTCGTGAAAATCCGTCGCCTCTGTCGAAAGTTTTAGGCAGATATACATACATACATATATGATGATTGCAACGTCTTGTCAGACGAGTGCCACTCCCTCAGACACTTAAAGTCTATGAGCCCAAATATTGACTTCCATCGCCACAGGACCATTTTTATAGACAAATGCCTGAGGGAGTATCTATACACAGATGATATTACAGACTCTTAGCTTTGTACGACAGCTAAGTCTCTCTCTCTCTCTCTCTCTTTATCTATCTCTCGGTTGGAAATGTTGAGATCCAACAACAAGCAAGAGCAAGATAGCCAGCAACAAGTTAAACTGCAGACCAGCTTGATGCGGGTACTGGTCTTCCGCTTTATGTTTTTTAAATCAGATATTTGCTTCTCCTAGAAAGGTTGCCTTCACCACGTCTTAAGGGAGCCCTCTCCACCCCAACACACACATAAATACACACATAATACATACATACATTCATTTAAACAGATAGGTGAGATTCATATTATAGACTAAATAATTACATAATAAAAATAGTAAAACTCTGTCTCGATCAGTTATCTGCGTGCAGAGTCATATAATACATTTTAACATTTTTCAAATAAAATGCTGACGATACTAGATCAGGCCGTCTGAATATATCGGCTTCTTGAGATGAAATGCACTTAATATTGATGTCTTTTGTTTTTCCACTCCTTTTTGCAAAAACCAAAAACAAAAACAACAACCCACATTTCCCCCCTTTTTCTCTCTGTCCAATTTCCCCTTTCTCTTTCTATCTCTCCCACTTCCTGACTGGTTTCCTAACTAAAAATATACCAAACATTAATACTGTAATCCTTTTTCCTCTCCGTTTGCAAAACTCATTCATGTTGTGCAGGACATGGAACAAAAACGAAAAAAAGTCCACTATAAAACAACCAAATCAAACACTACAAACTAGCGATTGAAGATACAAAGAGCTTGAAGAATAAAAATCTTCTACAAAATAACTTGATGCAAGATTAATACTATTTCCAAAATAACTGGATTCGCCATCAAATAACCCGTAAAGGGTTGATGTGCCGAAAAACAAAACAACCTATCAAATAAGATGAAAAGACAAAGATTAACGAAATATCAGAAAAAGGGACAGTGATAAAAACGTGCTCCTCTTTTTAATTAATATTATCATGCGTACCCGGCGTTGCCTGGGTGTTTGAAGGGGCGTGTTGGGTAAAAGAAAAGTGGTAGTAGGCAGGCTCGAACCCGTACCGCGAAGAAGGAAAAGAACGTTAAAAAAAACCCTGACGTCTTTTCCGTTGTGTCTATCACAAAACTGGAAGTGGCGAAGGTTTAAATTAAAGCTAGTCAATCGAAAAGAGGGGATGACTTTCGAAAATATCGGCGAATAAAGCTGTAGAAAAGTACACAGTTGAGGGTGAAGGTATTAAAGTGTTTAGCCAATTTTTCGATATTGGTTGTCCGAAGGGTCTGGCTTCAAAAATATAAAGACTTCGTGAATATCTGTCGTCTCTGTCGAAAGTTTTAAGTAGACATACATACATACATACATACATACATACATTTAAACAGACAGGTAGGATTCATAGTATAGACTAGAGAATTAAATAACAAAAATAGTAAAATAATGAATTATCACTAATCTGGTTGTAATATGGTACGGAGCATTCGAAAATAATGTTCTGGCAGATATGATAGAATAAAACGAATTATATTCAAAGTAAGTAATTAAACTAAAAATATATATTGAATAATACAAAATATAAATCTAGAATGTCAAACAGTAGAATAGAATGAAAGCTAAATGAATTATATTTTGGGAAAAAGTTATAGTGTAACTACTAACTTTATTTATTACTTAGTTTAAAAAATAGAGTGATACATTTTTAAACATAACTATCATTTAATAAAAAGCAAAAAAATCAGATTTTCATATAATCAAATCGATGGACAGACAGACTGAGAGTGTCAGTCATAGAGAGGTGTAATCATCGGAGATGAGCAAGAGACACACCTATACACACAAGATTTTCGACTCGTGACAACAAGAAGCTATGCACAGTACATATCCATACATAAACATAACAGGTCTTTATCAATAATGACTTTTTAAAAGTTATAGTATAAAAGGTATATAATTTACTTCATTTTGTGCCATTTTCTACAATAAACTTCCAATACGAAACATATACGGCGACTAAACGTGCAAAACAATACCAAAATCTTCTAAAACTATATTTTAATTTAAGACGTGTTCATTCCATATCACTTTACAGAAACAAATAACATTATAAAGATACCAATAATATAGAATAGCGTTTGTTTCTTGTTTTGATTTTTGCCACTCACGTCCAGTTTTCTGTTCCTTCTGATTCCAGGAAAAAGTCATCATTTCTCTTAGTCGCCACCTTATCCTGCCTTGACAGAGTTCAAAATAGACTTCGGAACCTAGTGGGGGGATACCCTTTTCTCTTCTCTTCAACCTCTTTCTCACAGAAGAGACGTTGCGAGCCTGTCTCTGCTTTATCGTTATTTTCATGGCAGGTGCTCGTCTAGCCTCTAAGATCAGATTCCGATTATTTTAAAATTTGTAGATACGGAGTCGTGCATAAGTCACTGCATGGCGCAAAAATGATTTTCTATTTAAATCATATCGTTTTTGTAAATGAGTGTACTTTATTAATTCTTTTTTATTGCATAGTTTAAAGATTGGGATTATATTTTGATTTATTTATGGGTAAAAATAACGTCACGTAAATCAAAATTGCAGAATGTTTCACTTTAAAATAGTAATCTTACTTGTTCTCTACCTTGTATTTAAAAAGACATGTAAAATCTATAATTTATTTAGAAATATTGTAGTTTTGTTAAAGCTTTCGGGTTACCTTAAAATACCCTGTTCCACGTGCACGTATTTTTGCAAACTAAAGAGGACAGCTGCGTGGGGGCAATCTACAGATTCTGATTTTACTGGTTGTTTAAAATCAATAAATACTTATTATTATTACCAGTAATTGAAAGTTTTGTTTGTAACAAAACACACACACACCAAAAACAAAATATTTAAGGAATCATTTTTTTTTTTCAGATCAAAAAATAAGCACACGTTTTCTGATTCCGACACCGATACCGATACCGATACCCCATAAGTGTTCTGATTTTACTAATTTCTTATTCCGATTCCTACCAATCGTCTCACCACCAGTAACCACAAGACGAATAATTACAACTATTACAATATATTATAGAAAATAAAACAACATAAGTGAGTCCTAAGACTGTATTCCTCCGCCTGCAAACATGTTAAAATGTCATCAAAATATCGAACTAAATCTTTTTTATGTTAAAATGTAGGTCAAGATCAAATTGTATAACATGTGTGACTTCTTCGATAACAATATGACACATTACCAAATTTAGACTGCCACACTCATTGCAAATATGTGATATTCACCTTTTCCCTGAGCTTGACGTTTGACATAAATATGCCCAAATTAAATAAAATTCTAGATTAGACAAATGATTTCGCAAGTTTTTAATGAGTTTTCAAGCGATACTGACGTTTATTTGTGTTTTCAATTCAACCGAATACTGAACGTCTCTGATGTTTTTTTTTTAGCGTAAGATTAAATATGTTTAATGAAAATTTAGTAAGGATTTTAAACTGGTTAAGTATAAGTTTTCAGATTATAATTTTATCTTTTTGAATATATTTTCTTAATTTGCAAGAACGGTGTATGTTCCACTTTTAATAAATCTAAATGTGACAAGTCCGATCACGTGAATTAAATTGCCACAGGGTTTTAACTATAGGGCAGAGGAGGATGAAATTTTTAAATAACTTCTTGAAAAGAATAAAAGGTAAAACTATCTCTTCTTACATGTAATCTAGTAATTTATAACATTTGAAGCTTTACTTTATAATTTCATACGTAAAGCATACCATTCAATGATCTGTGAACAGAAATCAGTTAGATAGAAATCACCTCGATTAAGAGACCAGAGTTCACTACCTCTTTGTCACTCGCATGTATTTGCCGCCTTTCAGTCTTATGGCACATCTATCCGGGCTTGGAATGAGACAACTATTATCTTAATGTGATTAATGAAACCATATGAAATTTCTTTGTATATTTTGTCTGCAAATCAGCAGGTTCTGCCTTCGATTTAACTGAATATTAAGTACTTCTGCAGTTTACGGCTTGTGCTATTCTAAAATTGTATTTTCAAGTTAAATAGCGCCTTTTAGTAAAAATTACTGCCTGTTGAAAGATTAGAATTCAGTCACAAAATCACTTTTGCCTTTGTAGTCGAGCTACGCGCCAACATGACTTGCTGCGTGAAAAGAAATAGAATTAATGTCGAGGGCAGCAGACTACTACAGAGTAGAACTATAAGGCTGTCGCCCTAAAGAAAACAACACTACAGCTTTATTTTAAGACTTTTAGTTAAAAAATTAATTTAGATAACGTGATTATCTAGTAGAGCTGAGATCTATTTAATGCAGTCGCCGTCGGCCTCAATAACCTCTTTGGTACAGATTGGGAACTGGGTTCATGCATTTTTTCGCAATCGCCGGCGGGAGCTTAGCGAATACTCGGCGAATTGCGGCGATCAAGCTAGCTTTAATGTTGTGCGAGGTCATATTGGTGATGTTCTCGACGCATGACCAAAGGAAGTAGTCCAGTGGGCTCAGCTCGGAGAAGGAGAGAGGTCAGTGAGAGAAAGGTGCAAAGTCATAGCATTCCTGAAGCTAAGCATGTGTCTATTTGGACTTGTGGGCTGGCGTCGAGTTCGGTTGCTACACCCAGACCCTGCCAGCAGCCACCTAGTTGCACCAGAGGATCACTACACACATACAGGTATACTTTGCTGTTGACTTTCAAGCCGACTTTGAAGATGTGAGCTGGCATGATGTGGCTCTTACTTGAAACTACATCAAAGACTATAACCGCGGCCGGAAACTTTGTTTCCATCATCCTGAACGCGTTCCTGTTATTCGTGGCAATTAAACAATGCATTTTCTGGGTGTTGGCAATGGTCCTATTGTAATAACCTGGATCGGTAGAGAGCATGAGTGTTATATATTCGGGATTGTCATAAAGGAGATTTTGTCAAGGAGATTCGTGTACGTGATCGTCTAGTTTCTAATGGTTTTATTTTCGATGTCTTCGTGAGTGTGTGTTTGTGGACATGTATTTTTTTAACATACCTTTATTCAGGTGTCGTCTGTTGTTCCTCTGGTTTTCATTGTCTCTTGGAGGGGAGCTGGCCTGTTGGATGAAGAATTCACTCCAAGATGACAATTAAGGTTTTTATGTTTTTATTCACCTTCCAAAGGTCGACACAGAATGGAGGTGAACCTTGCTTGTTTGATGATACACGTCAGCGTCCTCCCCAGCCCAGGGGGGGGGGGACAGCTGAAAAGCCGTCTGTCTTATTCAACACCCGAAAACCCAACTGCCAAGAAAGAATCAGCTAACCTCATCACATGATACCACGTCATCTGGTCAGCTGACCCTTCTTTTGCAAACGTGTCCACTGTCCACGTTATTCACCTCTCTCTCTCTCTCTCTCTCTCCCTCCCTCTCCCTCTCTCTTTCTCTATTCTCTAATAGAGACACACAGAGAGAAAATAGAAAGAGTAAGAAAGCCAGAGAGGGGGGAGAGATGCTCTTTAACATTCCTCCACCCCTTTTTTATCAAAATGTATGGCAAGCCATACATTTTTAATAACTAACTAACTAAAAAAAAATAATTATGTCCGAAGTACATCTTTATTTTTTCACTTTCCGGACTCACCCCTTTTCCAAGAAAGATCAGGCACCAGTACTCTTCTACAACACTATCAACCCTTCTGCTGCTTCTCAAAAGTCCCTCCTAGACATTAACTTGCTTCCAAGTTAGACAAAGATACAGCTTTGCAGATATACATCTTGTCTAGGCGGTCGCATTGTTGGATATTTTCCACTGACTCTGCTCTTTATTTGGACCACTTGGCCAAACAAATGGAGACTCCATTTTCGATCACTTTTTCGAAATGGGGCCAGCATATCGCAATTACGACCAGAACGTCGGATGCTCCATGTTGGTGGTAGCTTTATCGCATGGGGACTCGAACCCCAGACCCTCAGATTAAAAGTCTGATGCTCTACCACCCAACCATCCCGCTCGCGTTCTCGACTTTCAGCATAGGCCTAAGTCCCAGTTTTTTTTTCCTTTACTGTAATGCCCTGACGTCTTTCTCTGAGTGGTCCTATTACTGGAGCTTTGTTCTATTTAATCTACTACTTCGGGACTTCACAAAGCTCTTCTACTAACTCCCTTGGTTGGTCTAAGTCAAGATACGCCTTCACACTGATTCACTCGGAGCCTGTTTGAGTTCCTGGAACCCGACAAGATACGGAATCATCACTCCCTAACTAATGCGCCATCGATTTCTAACTAAGTAGTTTTCCCTTTGTGATTTTTCCGCATTCCCAGCAAGTCCCAAGATTCCAACCCAGATATCCCTCACACATTCCTCTAAAAAAATAAAAAAATAATAAGGCTCTATCTTGTCCCTTACGTAATCTGCATCTTTCCCTTTCTTCTATCTCCCCGTGATTAGGCTTGGTACCGACTGTCCAGTCACTCCGTACCCTGAGGAATTATCGCGACCTCGCACGCCAGACTTTTGTTGGACAAGACTTATTGCCGTTGCTTGGGCCTACGTGGCATCTTCCAACTCACTGGAACCACTAGTATTGTTTTAACAGGGTTCTCATTACTCTAAAATAGTATTTCCCCTGCCAAATTTTCTAATTTGTGACAATACCGTGGCTTATAAAAAAAAATAAAACAACAGAAAAAACTGCTTTCTACAGCCTAATCGCCTTGTAATTCTCATGAAAAAAAAATGCAACTACGCGCTAAACGTCCCTAAAATATAACTAAACCAACCAAATCTATTCCAAAATAATTTAATTTAATAATACCAATTAAATTCACCCAGCATGGTTTTTTTTTAATTTTGGTACCTTTAATTCACAATATGGTAACATTTTATTTTCCTAAGTACTTGCATACATATTTCATTCATCTTCTCTTGAGCGATTCGTAACATAATGGCCACGTCAGCCATTGCACCCCCTCTGCCCCTTACACCATGTCAGAGGGCATTTCATTTGCTCCCTGAAGTTGATTACAACTAGATCCGCTCACGCTGGACAGAATACATTCCGTTCACTGCTATGTCAGAAAAAACTTTCTTTTTTTTTTCCAAAGTCGGTAAGCGCAACCTGCCTTGAAGACACATAGCTTCACGGAAAACATCGGATTTCCACACATGAAGTACTCAAACTTGCTCCATGTTGATTCTACTCGAAATCAACAGAAATCACGATAAAAAAAAATAAAATTCGAATCATTTCCCGAGAATAATGAAATTAATAACTACCCATGTAATTCAACACCTCTCCAAAATTCTAACATGCTTGCCACAGAAATTAAATTCCATTCACGCCCCACTTTTTTCTTTCATTTCTTCATATAGTTTATTTAACCCTATATTTATCTCTTTTTTTTTTTTTTTTTTTTTTACCTTACTTATGTGGTCAAAACGTCACTCATGTCGAATAGAACATTTATTCTACTTTTCGAAAATTGAAATTAATACCGACTGAACCTTTGACTCTTCCGAAACTTTTTTTTTTTTTAAATCAATTATTACACTGTTTAAATCTTATTTCTTTCTCCCTATTTTATTATTACTATTTAATTAATTAAAAACACATTTTTTCTTTTATTAATCCTTCTTTCCATAGACCCCACAAGCAAGATTCCACCTCCCCATTCTGCGAAAAAAAAAATACATGTCACAGAGTAAGAAAATCCTGCACAATACCATTTTAGAACACATCAATTACATAAAGAAAATAAATGAAAAAAATACAAAAATATCCTATAAGCATTCAGAAAGTCCCATCTTAGCAATAAATAAAATCCAAACAACAAAATTTTGTCCACGTCAGCAAGTAGGTCGGCTGCATAGTGCATCATCTTTTACCATTCCACATAATTCAAAATTAAAGAAAAACCACAGTCGTTTACAAAAAAATACCTAGACATTTACAATTAAAATACAGTCGTTTCTAAAATAAAATAAAACGACTCACTTATAAAGTCTCAGACAACTCGATGGAACTAAAATTGTCCATGTAAGAAAAAAAAAAAATTCCTAAGAAATAAAATCGTTCAATTAGTGAAAAAAAAAAAGGAAAAAAAATCACATTTCAGAACCTATCCATTGTTTTTCATCAAAAGTACATATTGTTTTTCATTAAAAGTTACATTTAGTTCACAATTTAAAAATGACACGAAATATTCATAACACATATTTTTGATTGACATGTTTATCTTTGTGGTAAGGCTCGTTTCTTTTTGGTTTTCTCACTGGCCGTTGTTAAAAATTTACAAAATAAGGTCATTTTTCGTTTTCCCTTCTAATTTTGACATTAAGTGATATTTTTCTTCGTTCATATCGAGCTAATTCCCAATACGATAATTATTTTTTTTTTAACTATTTTCTATATATAAAGTTTTACATCTGTGTGTCTGTATGTCTTCCTTTTCTTTCTTCGTGAAAAGGTTGTACGTGTGTATTGCTTTTCTTTTTTTTCTTTTTTTTTTTCTTAATTATTTTTCTAATTCGCCTAGTGTTTTAATGGACCCTACGTTGTGTGTGTGTTGATTTCTATTTTTTTTTTTTTTTTTTTTTACTGTTCTTTCTTTTTCTTTTTTTTTTCCATACATTTTATTGTTTTTTCTTGTCCTTTTTTTTTTCTTTTTTTTTTTTTAGTCTATTTCTTTTTTCTTGACACTAAATCTCAATGCTTCCACGTTGTATTTTCTTAAACACAGGTTCGATTATCGCATCGGTGATGCGACTTAGTCACGAGCACCAAAACGAATATGTTATATATTCGGGATTGTCATAAAGGAGATTTTGTCAAGGAGATTCGTGTACGTGATCGTCTAGTTTCTAATGGTTTTATTTTCGATGTCTTCGTGAGTGTGTGTTTGTGGACATGTATTTTTTTAACATACCTTTATTCAGGTGTCGTCTGTTGTTCCTCTGGTTTTCATTGTCTCTTGGAGGGGAGCTGGCCTGTTGGATGAAGAATTCACTCCAAGATGACAATTAAGGTTTTTATGTTTTTATTCACCTTCCAAAGGTCGACACAGAATGGAGGTGAACCTTGCTTGTTTGATGATACACGTCAGCGTCCTCCCCAGCCCAGGGGGGGGGACAGCTGAAAAGCCGTCTGTCTTATTCAACACCCGAAAACCCAACTGCCAAGAAAGAATCAGCTAACCTCATCACATGATACCACGTCATCTGGTCAGCTGACCCTTCTTTTGCAAACGTGTCCACTGTCCACGTTATTCACCTCTCTCTCTCTCTCTCTCTCTCCCTCCCTCTCCCTCTCTCTTTCTCTATTCTCTAATAGAGACACACAGAGAGAAAATAGAAAGAGTAAGAAAGCCAGAGAGGGGGGAGAGATGCTCTTTAACATGAGTTGTACAGCGACGCATCTCCGATCTGGATTTTTGAACATGGTTTCACTTTCAGGCATGATAGAAGCTGCTCTTTGGATTTGTACAAAACTGGCGAACAGGAAGATTGTCTGCAAAAAAAAAAAACAAAAAAAAAAAAAAAGAGAAAACTGGTTTTCATAAAAGAGATATGAAATCCTGTCATCTATTCTACAGCGACAATTTTATCTTTATACACTGTACATAAAGCTAGTCAGATAGTGTTCAACTACCAATGTTGGAGCATTTCCCCACACTTAAACTGACAGCTTATTACAACTCTCTTATAGACACCCGCTACTAATTAAAGAGGGTTTATAATAATACTTATATAGACCAGTATCGTTTGTGTGGTTTTGTTTTTTGCCTACACACACTAGTTCTTCATATTTTCGCATTTAGTAGTGTAAGAAATCATAATTATTGCCGGTCGGATGGTTTGAATCAAGTCACAAATTCACATTTTACTTTGAAGCCCGAAACGAGTACACCGTCTTTTAGACATCGATCTGTCTTTTCAACTTGTAATATGTTACATAACTACAATAATATTATTTTTAACACCTTACGTATCTTTGATATCGGGTGTGATAATCATGTATCTGATATCGCATAAAACATCCGATATTCGGAAGTGTCTAGACTGGAAAAATTTAATAGTTTACACGAGTTTGTGAGCTAACTTGCCATACTTGCACATTGCTAGTAAAATAACAGCTATGTATTTATCAGTTGGCTTTCACAATTGCAGTGTTATTACATTTTTTCTAAACAACCTATCGAAAAGCGTCAGCAGTTGGAATATGATTCGATGAACTTATACTCCTGACTAATCCGACAAGCAGCGAAATCTTACCCCTTCAATGTGTAGGTTTCTCATCATTCATGTCATTCTTCATCTCAACCTTCCACGTTTTTTTTTTTTTGTAGTAACATTTTTATATTTATTCTGACTTTTTCTATCTTGTTTTTTCTAACCAGATCTCCTGCATGTTTTTCTTTATTATTCATATCCTTCCTTTTTTATCTTTTCATCTTTCTTATAATTTACACATAAATATCTCATCAAGCCTCGTCCATCTTCTATCTTTTTTCTTCTTTTCCTTCTGTCTTTTCCTACTTTCTTCTTGATTTTATTTTTCCTTTGCCTTCTTTTTCTTCTTCCTAGTCATCTTCCGCATCTTCATTAGTTCTATCATCTTTGTTGTTTATATTATTATTATTCCGTTTCCTCTTAGCTTCTTTTGTTGTATTTTCTAACATCCTTCGCCCCCTCATCCCGCTTTCTTCTATTTTCTTTTCGCTTCTTCTTCCTTTTCTTCTGTACTCTTTTCTTTTTTTTTGTCTTTGTTTTTAAATTTTATCAATATCGTACGCTCTAGATTTTTCCTCTTCCACTTCTTTCTCTTAATTTTCTAGATCCTCTTTCCTTCGTTTTTGTTTTCTTTTCTTCTGTTTCTTTTTCTAAGACTTATGTATCTCTGTCGTTTTCTGCTTCTACTTCAAGAATTCGCAATTACCTTCGTGTGTTTTTTTTTTTGTTTTCCTGGCTGTAATAGCCTATGTGTTTAAATGTAAAATCTGGCTGCTCAACTCTATAAATTCCCCTTTTAGCCACGGTTTTAAATAATAGACTCTCTGCTTCCAAGTGAGATTATGCCTCGTTTTAGATGAAAAATAGTAAAAAAAAATAAATAAATGAATAAATAAATTAATAAAATAATAAAAAAAATAATTTAAAAGATCTTCCTTTTTATCGACGGAATTGTGAAAAGATTAGTGTTTTAGCGGGTCGGACATTTATCCCGAGGGGAGCCAATCATGGTAAAAAGTTCCTGCTTTGTTGCATTAACCTTCTGTCACTATAACCAAGTTCATTTTTCTTATCTGGCTTTAAAAAGCAACGAATCAGTTTCCACGTCGTCTAAAACACCTGATGTCTAAGCGTTTACGAATAGCACTTCATAGAAGTATCAGGTTATCAACGGTTTCATTAATTGATTAAGACTTGTAAAAACTGATAACCTGTTTTATTTTCTATTCATTATCTGATTAAAAAAGTAAACGTCCTATTTGTATTACTTCAGGTTTCTAATTTTAGCATACCGATCAGATTAAGTCAAACGTAACAAAAAGGAAACAGTTGAAGCAAAGAAATATAGCAAATGCACTCAATGTTAAGCGTGCGACACATCTGTATAATACAATTTTGTGGGAAGCATATATACTCGAATATATTATTATTATTATTATTATTATTATTATTATTATTATTATTATTATTATTATTTGGTCCCCCGAGAAAATGAGGGTGAACTTGTAAATTCACCCTTGTCCGTTCGTCCGTTCTTACGTCCGCACTTTTCTCAATAACTACGCCTTGAATATTTTTGAAATTTTGCACAAACATTAAACATGATATGAGTAAAAAGTAACTAAACGGATTCCCCGGGAAAAACTCCGGTTGGCCTCCTAGCGGTGCCTTTTGGGTTAAAATGGCTACAACTGACTGTTTTGTGCTTATTAAAATAAATTGATGCCTTGGATTTTTATAAAACTTTCTGAAAACTTGTAACTGATTCCAATATAATTTTTTGTCTATACTTGGAGATAACTATTGAGTGTGCCCCAGCGGCTCATTTAGGGATAATAAAAACACATTTTTGGGGACTATTTTACCACATTTGTCCAAAATTTTCTGTGTATGTCTATTTAGCAGTTTTGCATGGTGCTGGACTCAAATTTAAATATGTTAAGGACTGGGGATTTTTGCGGCTATTGGGGGTGGGTGGGCAAATAATGAACTTAGTTATTTCTTTTTTTTTTTGCATCTTACAGAACTCAAATATACATATGTGTAGCCCTAAAACTGCACCGTTTGTTCATTTTCACCAGGATTTGATGTCCTTTGGGGACTTTGGAAGCTAAATGGGGGGGCAATTCTGAACTTCGTCATTTTTTGTGCTTCACTTGTTATTGTTTCCGTTCACAATGATTTTTCTCGAAAGCTGAGCTGCAATAGCGGACCTCAGCCAGTGATCTTAGGTATTGCAGCTACTCTATATTCTCTATTTTATATCTAACACTTTCCGAATGATTCTGGCTGCTCCAAGTAAACAAGGTTTTTGTAAAATGTTTGCTGTTAAGCCTATCCAAGATCCCAGTATCTTTCGCACACATTTAGTGGGGACTGGATTAGTGCTTTCACTCCTCGGTTCCATCATCCTTGACCTTCCTCACTTATTTGGTGGGGTGCCAGTTTATGGTAGACAAAAAATCGGATGGCTGGGAGGGGCGTAGGAGTGAGCAGACGTTGGTTAACTCATAATTATACATAACAATTATTATTATTATTATTATTATTATTATTATTATTATTATTATTATTATTATTATTATTATTATTATTATTATTTGAATTCGTCGAATTACTTTTCTTATTTTGAGTGTTATTTTCAAAACGTCTCGGTCGATGTAACCAACAACATTTTCAGCTGTGTCTTGAATTTGTCTGTCGAACTCAGTAATCTGCGGGTAATTTGAACGAAACACTTTATTTAATCAGCGGTAATAGCATGCCCTTGTCCCGTCAGACATTTCTGGGTAGATCTAAGTAATTTGTAATAGTATATAAGTATCACCGGCACAGAGGATGGAAATTTAACAAGAGTGTAACTTACAAGCGAATTTTACCAAATACTTTATCCAGGTTCGTGTCATAGTGAATACAGTATTTGGTCAACGAACGAGTGTATGCTACCCACTTAGATTCAATAAAAGATATCGTTCGTTATTCCGCGCTGATTCCCGAATTCGATGGAAAGATTTGTGAGTTCGACAATGTGCCTCTGAAAAGGCTCGGTGGTTACATCGATCGAAACGTTATTAAAATAACATTCAAGATGAGAACAGTAGTCCGAAGAAACCAAATAATGCGAATAGCCAATCCTCATCTCAAGAATTTGTAAAGCTTATTTTGTAGTTGTTATTATTATTGTTGGCCAACAAGGAGCTTTCATATAGGTCATCAAAGATCTCTCCTTGAAGACAACCCGTGATATTCCGTGAAAGCTGCGTGACAACAAGTCTCCCCAGATTTCCATTACTCTCCACCTCTTTCGATAACATTTGCAAATGAATTTGCGTTATCGCAACAGCCGATTAACATTGATTTCTCGCTGGTATCCCCACTGGAATATAAGCCTCCTTCAAGGTCCCAGTTCTCTTCGCTCTTGTCTCGCGGAGGTCTGCTTAGTGCCTTCTCCTTGTTTTTTCATCCTCCTTGACCCATCTCGGCTATTTGATGTCACTCTTTTTTTTTTTTGGTGCGGGGGGAGCGGTGATAGGGGCAATGGGGGAATCGGATAGCGTCCATGTTCTTGGTTCCATGTAACGCTTCCTCATGTTTTGTTTCTGCAGTAGTTTGTCTGACCTGCCCATGTGTCATGTGTATTAGTTTCCGCATTCAAGGGTTTTCCTTAATATTTCAGCTGTTTTTATTATTGTTATTCGTTGTATATTTCCAGCCATTCCTCGGATTCCCGTTTCTCCTATTCTTCTTCTTCTTCTTCTTCTTCTTCTTCTTCTTCTTATTATTATTATTATTATTATTATTATTATTAATATTATTATTATTATTATTTTATGTACTTGTTTATATACGTTGAGAAATGGGTGTATGTTTATACAAGAAACATGTTTCATAAGTATTATGTGAGGTTTCAGGTATAGACGTACACGTAGAATCAATTTTATCACATGTTCATTTGTATGTGAGCGACTTTTTTTAAGCCCATTAAGCAATATACGCTAGTCTTTACAAATATAAATCGCTTAGAACCTAAAAACCGGGTTTCCATGAAAGCTTAGAGGGTTTGGCCGTGAGTGCAAACTTGAAAAAAAGAATAAAAAGAGATGAAAGGAAACAAAAGAAAAGAAAAACGATGAAAAATGACAATAATAGAAAAAGAGGAATTAAATAAATAAATATATATATATATATATGAAAAAAAAGAAAGCGAACCGAATAAAAGAATCTAAGAAAGAGAAAAAGAGACGTAATAAGAAGGACATAGACAGATATAAAAGCGAAGGAAGGGTTAAAAAGACACGTAAAAGAAGGCGAATACATATTTATGAGTAAGTGGCCGACATAAAGAAAGAAACAAACAAACAGGCTAACAAAGAAAAATATTGAAAATACGAAAAAGAATTTGGTCAAACGAGAAAATAAAAAAGGACATAAATATCAATAAAAATAAACAAAAAATGAATAAAACACGTAATATTACATATACTGAGTAACATCTATTTATTTATATTATTTATTATTTAATTGGAATTCATTATTGAGATGGATGGTGAGACGACAGCGACTACAGAAGGCAGTAATTGCAGTGGATTCACTCAGGAGATCCGAAGTTCCTATCCCGTCGCGGTTACCACCTGACGAAGGCCAAAGGAATAGTTGGCCGAAACGTCGCCAAACAACACAACTAAAGAAAAGATGAAGATAATATTTCGCAATACGTAAAAAAAAAAATAAATAAATAATAGTAATTTCAATAATGAATTCCAATTAAAATAATATATATATCATTCGGTACAGACCTGACCATGGAAGATCAGATAATAAATAAACATAAATTTATAAGACCAAATAATTCAACCTTGATCGCCCTTTGGGACCCGAGGCGCATTTTATAGAGACGTTGAATCTCTACGGTTCTCAGGTGAGAATTGGCTGAAGATAGCGGTTTAATCCTACCCAACGCCGGTCAGACGCTTACTTGGCCAAAACGTGGTGAGATGACAACAACTATGGAAGACAGTAATTGCAGTGGATGCAGTTAGGAGATTCAGAGTTCTTATCCCGTCCCGGTTACCACTTGACTAAATCCAGATAAATAGTTGACCGAAACGTCGTGAAATAACTAAAGAAAAGATGAGGATAATAGTCCCCAATAAGTAAAAAAAAAAAAAATAATAATAATAATAATAATGTATATATTTATTCAATCGATAGTATACATTATTTTGTCTGATTAATTTCGAAGAGACCAAAGTGGTCAATTTTTTCTTTAATTTAACCCCTATTATGGCCCCTTAACATTTATTGTTTTGAGCTCAAATTAAGTTATGCAGTTAAATCCATGTCCAAGAGACCTATATCTAAAATTTGAAGTGTTTAGACTCAAAATTGGCGGATGAGTTTGGTAGAGTTCTTAAAGGTCAAATCGTTGAGCTTTGACTCCTTAACAGCCAAATTTAAGGCTGAAACAGATTACAAACATTTTCACAAATCTCAGTACCCTGTATATAAGATTTCGAGTCTGTAGACTTAAAATTGACAGAGTTATTGCGTAGGGAAATGTACACACATAGATACACACACAGACAGACAGACACTTTCACATTTATAGATATATAGATAGATATATATAGATAAATAGATAGATAGATTAGATGCAATATATAGTAATGATTCAAAAAGTATTAAAAAAAAGACTCATGCGCCACCACCGAAAACCGAAACCAAAACGTTCAGCTCATGATTTCTTTTGCCTCTGCCGTCAATGACTGGACTATGAAAACATGTTTACTGCGATGCTAAAAATTAGAACATGAACCAATAGCTACTACGTTATGCATTCGTAATGCCGGCATTCGACCTTCACCTGGCAAATTTAATGGGTTTTTTTTTTTAAATATTCACACTTTTGCACCGATTTTTCCGTGGTAAAACCGAAATATAAAGTTTTGCATGGATTCAAATACCTTAGATATGAAGTTTGATGTCTGTAGACAAAAAACTCTAGAAGGAGTTTTGTAGGCAAAATTTATTAAACAAAAATATATACGGATACATAAATATATATGGAAACAATTTTGTATTTACATAACTTTTTTACGCAAATATTATGCAATTATAAATCATGTAGAATATCTGCATGAATATAATTACATGTAATAGTACACTAAAGATGATTATCACATTAGAAAACCGAAGCAACTAATAGGGAGTTTAGCTAGATCTTTTGCTAGTGGATGCAATTCCACAACTCATATATAAGAATGTTCTTTTTAAATAAATAGAAAGAGGTTTGCCTTTTTTCTGTTCTTAGACTTCGGGCTGGGATCAAAGTGTAGTATCTGCTCCGGTTGTGAAATTGTACCTAGCTACAATGGAGATTTTTGGTGTCGATGGAATATGTGAATATTTTAAAAAATATATCAATTTCAAAGTATGATTTAATCTTCACTGTAAGAGTGGAATATTCTTTAATAGAAATATGGAAAATGTGTTAATGAAGCAATATTACAAAGTTTCTCACGTTGGTTTAACACATCATGGAAGCTGAGTGTCAGTTTAGTGGATACAGGTGGATTTCGATTTCTTCGTCGTATAACTCTCCCATTGCCTATTGAGTCATAAATTTATTAATTTTTTTACTAGAATATCTTGTACTTTTCCTTTTCCGTTTTAACAACTAGGCTTTAACTTTTCCATGTGAAAGCTTAACCATATTTTTCATACTCGCATTTTTCTATTGTAATTCATGATTTTCCCAGGCTTCCAAAAGATTAATTGTTCTTTGTTTAATTTCATTTTTTTTTTGTTTTTTGCCCCATAAACATAACATACACATATGTCATAACAATGTACGGCACTCGTCTGCTTTCAAGTTAATCCCCCAATTATCTCCCTTTCATTTTTTATTGTCTCTGTTTCACTTGTTGCATCTCTTTTCGCGAGAGCAGTGGATTCGTAGCAAAAAGAGTTGCTTTAGCCACGTGGTTGCGATGCAAACCAGTAATAAAAAAACGTCGTTCACCTCCTTACGTTTTTTATGATTATGAACAAAATTAAATTCATAAAAAATCTTGTTTTACTGAACGAAAATTGAAAACAAAAGTCACAATATACCTGAGCAGTTTATCTCTAAACTGTAATAATTGTTTTAAATTTAGTCAAAAATTGATTAAGAAGTGAAGTTTTAAAGCAGTTCTAAACGACTAAAACTGCTACATAACCATATATGGCTACCGTGTTTGAATTATATATATATATATATATATATATATATATATATATATATATATATATATAGTGTGTGTGTGTGTGTGTGTATAACTGTGTATTTGTATGTGTGTATGCAGCACCGGCAAACAAAGAAGAGTAGACGTCTCGGCAGACAATCATTATTCAACAGATGACTTGAAATTGGATTTGTTTCATTCAATATGTCCGCAGCAGATGTTACGTGAGTCAGCGATGACATTTATTTTTTCCTGATCTTATTTCAAATGTAATTCTAGAATAATATGTAGACAGTCTAAAATCCTCAATAAAACTAGCCATATACGCATATATATATATATATATATATATATATATATATATATAGAGAGAGAGAGAGAGAGAGAGAGAGAGAGATACACACACTCTCATTCATATATGTATATATATACATATATGAATGAGAGTGTGTGTATACTAAAATATATTTTATAAAGCTCCCCTCTTTGGTAGAGCACTCTCGTAAATTATCTTACTCGCTACTTAATTTAGCTGAAATAATGCGAAGCTCGCGCTTTGTTTACAAACAAACGTTTGAGCCCTCTACGAGTGGCGAACGGATGTTTATTTAAATAGACGTCCGGACAGTTTAATTTCGGCCACCGATTCCGTAGTCAGGGGGTAGGACTGCCGACTGTCATCACGACGGTTCTAGGTTCGATCCTCGGCTTGGGAGAGGTGTTAGTCTAGCGGCACTGATGAGTTGTGAAACAACGAAACAGGTCTGTATGTCGATGACTAAAATATATTTTATATATACATATACATATATATACATATATATATATATATATATATATATATATATATAAAGTGTGTGTTTATTTATGCAGGCATTAATGGCTACATATGTGCATACACAGCTGCATGCATGGAAATATGCAAGCCATGTATGCATATGTGCTGGAATTCTTCTAGAGCAACAGCAACAGCATCGTGCCAGATAGTTTGTTTACAATGAAACCAGATTTAAAATAGTACTTCTTTCATACAATTTTATGCGAAGAGTGTACGTTATTCAAACATGAACTGTAAAAAAGAAAGAGAGACATGATTTAGGGGCAAGCAGGAGTAAAACAGCGAACTTAACAATGGGACAACAAACTTCCTTGTAGAAAATGTTATCAATTTGCATTTACTTTTATATAATTTTCTTTTTTTTTTACTTTACAGTAACGCAGTAAAATAAGGAAAGGCAAGTTGATAGAATTTAATACAAAAGAAGTTTACCTCACAAGTGTACACATTCCCTGTCCGACTCCCCATTTATCACTTTCTGCTGAAACATGTAAGCACATATGAATACGCAATTACGCTCTGTTTCTTGTGGAAGAAACACCAGAGGTCTCATATAGAGAACTGCAGCGATAAAACTACAATATATATATATATATATATATATATATATATATATATATATATATATATATATATATAGTAATTTATAAAATATATATGGCGATTAAGCTACACTGAATATTCCGCGTTTCATCCACTCTAGGACTCTTCAGAATGGATGAAACGCGGAATATTCAGTGTAGCTTAATCGCCATATATATTTTATAAATTCCTAACTAGCTCTACCTACGTATTAAGCACTTTTAAAGTAAATACTTAAAGTTTACGTATAAATCTATACTTTCCTATATTAATTTTATGTGAGTAAATTCAGTATATATATATATATATATATATATATATATATATAATTATGTATTTAACTATAATAATTAAATACCTACAGACACTAGTGTTTCATCCTTTCGGGAATCTTTAGTGCAGGGTGTCACGATTAACACCAGTCGAACGATTCAAATTCGGCAACACAATGCATCCTTGGCTCGATTAGCAAAGACCGTATCCATTCTGATACCATTAACCGCGTGAGATAACGTTGAATTTAAACATTTTAATTTTAATTGTTCTTTACGTCAGTTATATATATATATATATATATATATATACATATATATATATATATATATATATATATATATATGTAAGTTTTAAAAGCCGGGAGCAATGCGGAAAGGAGCGGAGCCCCAAGGGGAAAGAAAGGAAAAACAAACAAATAGACGGATATGTTTAGTATTTATTCAGTTATCACTCCTCATCTCATTACATAATTATTTGAAGCCAAGTTCTTGGGATGTCCGGAGAATATACAGTCAGTTGGTGGTGAGTTTTAATAATATCAGGAGAAAGTACCTCCCTTTTTCCAAAAATAAGAGTATATTCAAGATGGTGAAAGAGACTAGGACCGCAGATATAGGTTAGAACAGCACGAAGATGTGACTAGTTAAATCTCTAGGTAACTAAAAAAAAAAAAAAACTGGGGATAATTTTTTGTTATCAATATTTATTGGCTATATTTATTATTTTTTAATCTTGCTTATTTCGTTATTGTTCTTTTATTAGGAGATATTCTTCTGGCTAAATTTATTATCCCATTATGATAATGCATTTTTAATTTATTTGTTTCATTATTATTATTATTATTATTATTATTATTGTTATTATTATTATTATTATTATTATTATTGTTGTTATTGTTATTATTATTATTATTATTATTATTATTGTTATTATTATTGTAGTTGTAGCTGTTGTTGTTGTTGTTGTTGTTGTTATTGTTGTTTCAAACCAGCGACGCAGCGGAGGTTTTGTTTTCTTTTTTATAGTATCGTAGTAAAATTTGTGAAACTATTGGTGCAAGGGAGATAGCTGTACTTAACTTTATTTCTTTTATCTTTTTTTGTTTCTAACTTGTCATAAATATATTTTATTGTTTATATTCTAATTTTCTATATTATTTGTATCAATGTGCAATTGTTATATATATCATAATTATTATTATTGTTGTTTGTTATTATTATTGTTCGTTGTTAAGTCTTATTAAAAGTGATGCTTAGAGAGTCTTATTGAGAGTCTGTTGTTGTGTCTTAGAGAGAGAGATGTTGTTGTAAGAGTGATTGTTCGTGTTATGATGTAATTCATATTTATAAAATGTTCATACTTATAAGTGTAATAGAAGCTCTTAGAGTGAGCAAACAGTGTTTAGACAGTCTTAGTGTTCATATTGTGTATGTAAAGACATGTAAAAACATATGATATATATAAGACATATATAACAATTTTCATTTTACCTTTTGGTAGAATTACAACACAAAGACGACGTTTATAAAAACACATGATGGGTTTATTTCTTCTCCCGACCGGCCGTGGTTTTCTGAGTCAAGAATTCAAAGTTTCACATTCCAAGTTTCAAAAGTGAGCGTCTCGCTTCTAGACGTTCGAATCCCAACTGCAGACTATCGTCTGTCGTCCTCAAATTCCCCCTGACTCTCTCTCAGTAACTCCCAGTTTCTTTCCGCTTAACTCTAAAGTTTCTAACTATATCGAGAACTTCCCATTTTCCATGACGTCATACACATGTTAAAACATTTGTCGTCTTTCACGTGTTCTGGAAATGCGTGTCCAAAACTTTTTCCTTTGTTTACAAAAGGAATTTTAACCTATATTCCCAGTAACCTATATTTCCAATATGTTAAAAACATGTTTATTAAAGTATCTTGTAGTTGCATTCTTTCAATTGAATTTTCATAACAGAATTGACAACGCACATTCTTTTCTTGAAACTATTTTATCTCTAAGCTAAACAATGGTTTGTTTTCACATTCCATTGATAATTCTCTCCCGTAATCTATTTCTAAACCTAAATTACGAGGTTCGAATTTCGTTTATGCTATTTCATTTTCATTTTAACTAAATCTCTCTATTTTTTTACTTACATGAAAAGGGGACAACCCTTATCATGTAACACAATGACGTGTACAAGGCTTAATTACATACATTTTTTATTATAATTTGTGGATATAATACTCTTTCATTGTTTATATATATTACTATTTACCTTTTTCACTCTGAAATATATGTATATATATATATATATATATACATATATATATTTCTATGGAAATATACTTATATCAATCAGTGACTCCAGTTTGCCCTTAATCGTCAGAAGAATTGTAAATGTGAACTGAATTAAAGGAATAAATTGAAAGATTGTTCTAGGGTTATAATCACGATTCGTTTCTGGAGTTCGGGAGGGAGTGAGTCACTCTCTCGACAACGGCACGTTTCTGCCTTCTTCTTTTCCAATCGGCTACACCTGGCCTCTCGCCACCAATCCGAACGTCAGCAATAGAAAATTATTTTCAAGAGAAGATGTTCACGACTCTTTTCTCTCTACTCCCCCAGTGAATTTTCCCCTGCTTTTATATCCTCCTATCTAGAAAAAAAAGGAAGAGACAGGAAAAAAAAATAGTTCCTCTCATCATGCTCTCTGCCTTACAAAGATGCCCTTCGCATATACAAATGCGCTGGCCATCCTTTCCTTCTTCTTTCCCAAAGAGCGATGCAGATACGCCCGGTTCATTTCTTTTTTTTCTTTTCTAACCATATATCCCACAATTGTCAACATAAGGAACTTTGAAATACAGACATATATATATATATATATATATATATATATATATATATATATATATGTATATATATATATATATATATTTATTTATTTATTTATTTCTATATATTCCTGTGGAAATATATTTTATTTCCTCATAATATATACCAATCTTTATTAAAGAAGCTAACTCTAATTACAGAACCATATAGTGACTGAATAACAAATGTCTATATTCCAAAGTTCATAAGGTTGACTATCTTATAATTTATTCTTTTAATTCAGTTGACATATGTAATTCTTGACAGTATCTGTTTCATAGCGCAAAATCAATCACTTTATTATATTAACTAATGAATCTTTTTCTTTTTCGTTTAACAAATAACTAAATTGGAAGAAAAGCTGCAAATGCCGTGTAATATGTAGCTCTTAACAGTGTTACACTTTCCCTGTGTTAATATACAAACATCCATAACCCCCTTTCACGTTCAGGAAATCAAACCGTCAGAAAAAAAACCTAAAGACTTTGTCACGAGAAAATGAAGAGAATAAGAAAAAAGAATAAAAGAATAGGTCGAGACGTATTTCTTCGACACGTACTCGGATCAGGCTTTTATTCTATAGTAAAGTTAGAATTATACGCAGTTATGCACACATAAATGTTTTTACTGTCCCCTACTTTTGGTTCACTCTGTATAGAGAGATTGACAGGGAGAAAGATAGGGAGAGAGGGACAAGAAATAGTTAGAGAGACTACTGGGGACTCTCTGGGTCAAAACACTTAGCACGAGAGTTTACACATTGGTTTTCATTTACATAACTTGTATATATGTATATATATATATATATATATATATATATATATATATATATAATAAATCTATTTATAAAACTATTGATGGCTACATATGTTGCCACATCTGGGCAGGAGCTGCTAGAAAGGACTTGTCCTGCCTTGATAGAGTTCAAAATAGACTTCGTAGCCTCGTAGGAGATGTCCTTTTCTCCTCCTTGCAACCTCTATCTCACAGAAGAGATGTTGCGAGTTTGTCTCTGATGTATCGTTATTTTCATGGAAAGTGTTCAACTGAGCTTCAATCTTTGGTCCCCCCTCGCCAAACTTTCACAAGAAACACTCGTCTAGCTGCAAACACTATCAATAATTTCCCCCACTCTTTATCTGTGCCTAAACCTAAACGTAGATTCCATGAACAAAGCTTCTTTCTTAGAACTGCACGCCTGTGGAATTGTCTTCCGTTTTCCTGCTTTCCGGCTGACTACAATATGGTTGTGTTCAAGTCTAAAGTAAATAAGTTCTTGATGAGCCGTTCCATATAAGTTATTAAATTTACCAAATTTTCATTACTAATGATTACTATATTGACCAATTTCTACTGTACACTCTTTAACCCTTATCCTTGAGTGGCCTCTGGGCCTTGATAATGTGGTGATGCCTTTGTAAAAAAAAAAAAAAAAAATATGTGCATACATGTTTCTGTAATCACCCGTTATTGGAGAGACTACGTCTTCAGGCTAAGAATTCCCCTCGAAATTTACATTTAATTGAAGTTCGAGGGAATTTCTTGGCCTGAAGACGAGTCTCCCCAATAACGGGTGATTACAGAAACATGTCCGCATATAGGTAGCCATCAATGTTGGTATTAATAAATTTAATATACCTGCTCCGTTAACTCATTGAGCACTTTTTGGTAGACACATGTTGTTTCAGTGGATATATTTCTTGGAAACTAAGCTACACTGCCATACTATATATATATATATATATATATATATATATATATATATATATATATATATATACATATATACATACGATATAACTCCGATCATAACAAAAAACTTAACAAAAAATTATCCAACTTGATTTCCAATAGCAAGTGAAGTTCCATTGGAGGGCCTGAACTTATTCAAAATCTCACCAAACGACCATTAACAAACATTGAAACAGAACTTGTTAGCTTTGGTTTGAAATTCGCAACATGGATCTTTCCTAAAAAAACAACTAATATGATCTCCCATAACTACAAACATGAAGACACCGACTTCATGAAAGATTTTATCCAAGGCATTATATCCGTGGCTGCCACTCAAACCATAGATACCGTATTACCGAAATGGCTAACGACGATAAAATCATTATCACACCTGCAGATAAAGATTAACAATAATAAAAACTGGTCTGCCTATATAGAGCACCTCCCTATAATTCCAACCTTATATGGACTTCCTAAAACTCATAAAATTAACACACCAATTCGCCCAATTATCTCAGGCATTGGCAGCACCACACATAAAATAGCACGAGCAATCTCAAAACTGTAAACTCCATTATAAGGCACCATCAGCAAATCCCAAATTAAAAACCCCGGCGACCTACTCAATAAATTAAAAACCTTTAATATGAAAAACAAAACTATAAACAGCCTTGACATAGAATCTCTATATACGAACATCCCCACCAGGAAATGCCTTAATCTACTTCATAAACACCTCAACAAAATAAAAATCGAATTACCCTTTCCAATTAACACATTAATAAACATTATAAACTTGTGAATTGATATGATGTATTTCACATGTTGTGGACTCTATTACAGGCATAGGTTTGGATTGCAATGGGTAGCCCCCTAAGTGGGGTCCTGGCGTGCCTGTTTCTAGAGTTTACTGAAAGTGGTCCCTTAAAATATAAATTACCTAAGGGTGCATCGTATTACAGGTACATAGATGACATTCTACTCTTTCTCCTCAAATCGTCGAATATTAATAATATCACTAACAAACTTAATAAAATAGAAACTACCATCAATTACACTTACGAAACTGAAAATAATAATTCCATATCTTTCCTAGACATACAATTAATTAATAATAATAATCAACTAAAATTCAAAGTTCATTATAAAACAACTAATAAGAATGATTATGTACATTTTTACTCGTAACACAATGACAACGTAAAAAAGGCATTATAATTGAATTTTATCTAAGAGCTATGGGAATATGTAGCAAAGAATATCTTAACGATGAATTTGAATATATAGAAACTACAGTCAAGAACTTGCAATATCCCCGATACTTCCTAGTTAACGCTAAAAAAGGTCTTAAAAATCTATCCAAACCGAGATCAAAACCACCCCCAGGAAAACCTAACACACAATAGAAGACTAACGATAATAATAATAATAATAATAATAATAATAATAATAATAATAATAATAATAATAATAATAACAACAACATTTATAAAAACCTTAACAAAATAGGCATTCAAATATAACAGAAAACCTCCCTTACGATAAAAGATTTAACTCGGAAATCTAAAACTAACAATAAACTACCATTAACACAAGCCGGAATTTATACGATACCGTGCCTTGATTGTGGCAAAATATACGTAGGAGAGACGCAGCGAAACCTTGCTGAAAGATTATATGAACACAAAAGAGACATAAAGAATAACAATACACTTAATGCTCTTTTCGGTCACATAATGGAAAATGACCATCATTTCGATTTCGAAAATGCGACCTTCCTTAAGCATATACATAGTAGGGCAACACGCCGTCTGTTGGAATCTGCTCTTATCTCTAACTCTACTAACACTAGCAAACAAAGAAAAGGATTTTTTTAACATTTCTTTCCACTAATCTAAAATAATATTGCATGAAAATAATCTAGACACTGGTTAATAAATATATATTTGTTATTTCTTTTTTTTTTTTTTGTATATTTGTATAATAGTTCTATTTGCATACACTTCCCCAGTATATATAAAACTAAAAACATCGACCCTCTCGTCAGTGACCACACCTCTTGAAAAATCCCGCATAATTCGGGCGAAACGTCGAGCCTCCGGTCTTCCGCTTCCTATATATGCAAATAGATAGATAGCGAGAGATAGATAGAAAGATAAATTGATATATATATATATATATATATATATATATATATATATATATATATAAACAACTGATTAATAAAACATGTTAAAAGACATCTTGAAAAAGAGTTAAAAACATATTTAATTTAAAAAAAGGAAGCACAAGATAAGTGGATAGTCCTTAATCCGCGGAGTTTCGAAGAAATACTCTCCTTCTCATCAGAGGGCAGGAATGAGCAAAATTGCAGGATCGGATTTTGCATATAAAAGTATTTAATGAAACTACAAGTAAGTCACAGATCTCACTTGGTTATAAAAAGGGTGAGGTAAAAGGAATAGGAGGTAAGGGTTCTGTTATACTATGTTATAATATTAACAACAATTAATATAAAATTTGTTTTCGAACACAAGCTGCAAAGAAATATTTCCAAGATTGACATTTTTTAAAAAAATAAAACAACTTTTTGGATTTGTTCCAGTTAGCTAAGCGAATATATCATTTAGTCACTCAATCATATTCCATTGAATATGTTCCGCTAGTCAGAAATCTCAACGTTACAACGAATTGACCTGAAAATGGATACATATAAGTGCGTGTTAATATATGGAGAAATATACTTGAAACTATATTTACTTTGGAAATGTGTGATTAGTAATATAACTTATACATACATTTGTATGTATGTTTGTATGTATGTATGTATGTATGTATGTATATATATATATATATATATATATATATATATATATAAGTGCGTGTGTGCATGTGTATATACATATATATGTATAAATACGTGTACATATATATAAATATATATATATATATATAGAGAGAGAGAGAGAGAGAAAGTGAAAGAGAGGGAGAGAGAAAGGGGTAGAAAAGAAACAAACCAAGATATGTATTCATTAACATTTCGTCTTTATTGCGAGACTTCCTCTGGTTGAATAAAAATTAAGTAAACAAAACATCAGTAAAAAATATTTTAAACAATATTTTTGATATACTGGAATGTATGACCTTGTTCCATTTCAGAAACGAAAAACCTCGTTAGAAATTAAAAAAAAGAGCATATCGCTGTGAAAGATAGTAAGCTTATTTTTTTTTATTATTTAACGTCATATAGCCGTTAATATATTTGTAATGATATGATGCAATCCATTTTCTGTTTTGAACAAATATGTCCGCTATAATTCAAGTGTGGATGTGTAACTTAAATGAAATAAGTGCATCGTTCTTATGTAATTTATTGACGGATTATACGTATTAAAGTATTTATGTGGCGTTTTCTATGGTATGAAAGAAATAACCTGTCTCTTAAATTAAATTATGTTCTTTTAATAGTAGTTTACTTAATAATGGCGATAAAATTTCAAAACCGCCCCGTTCTTTAATTTGTTTTATCCTAGTCATTTTATCCTAGTTATTATATCATAGTTATTTTATCCTAGTTATCCGATCCTAGTTATTTTATCCTAGTTATTCTATCCTAGTTATTATATCCTAGTTATTTTATCCTAGTTATTCTATCCTAGTTATTTTATCCTAGTTATTATATCCTAGTTATTATATCCTAGTTATTTTATCCTAGTTATTTTATCCTAGTTATTATATCCTAGTTATTATATCCTAGTTATTCTATCCTAGTTATTTTATCCTAGTTATTTTAACCTAGTTATTCTATCTTAGTTATTCGATCCTAGTTATTTTATCCTAGTTATCATATCCTAGTTATTCTATCCTAGTTATTCTATCCTAGTTATTCTATCCTAGTTATTTTATCCTAGTTATTCTATCCTAGTTGTTTTATCCTAGTTATTCTGTCCTAGTTATTATATCCTAGTTATTTTATCCTAGTTATTTTATCCTAGTTATTATATCCCAGTTATTTTATCCTAGTTATTATACCCTAGTTATTATATCCAAAGTATTTTATCCTTGTTATTCTATCCTAGTTATTATATCCTGGTTGTTTTATCCTAGTTATTCGATCCTAGTTATTTTATCCTAGTTATTCGATCCTAGTTGTTCATTTAGTATTTACGATATTCTATTCTAGTTATTCTATACTAGTTATTCTATCCTAGTTATTTTACCCTAGTTACTCTATCCTAGTAAATTTATCCTAGTTTTTCGATCCTAGTTATTTTATCCTAGTTATTCTATCCTAGTTATTATATCCTAGTTATTCTATCCTAGTATTTTTATCCTATTTATTTTGTCCTATCTATTATATCCTTGTTATTCTATACTAGTTATTTTATCCTAGTTATTTTACCCTAGTTATTCTATCTTAGTTATTTTATCCTAGTAATTTTATCCTAGTTATTATATCCTAGTTATTTTATCCTAGTTATTCAATCCTAGTTATTATATCCTAGTTATTATATCCTAGTTATTATATCCTAGTTTTTCTATCCTAGTATTTTTATCCTATTTATTTTGTCCTAGCTATTGTATCCTTGTTATTCTATACTAGTTATTTTATCCTAGTTATTTTAACCTAGTTATTCTATCTTAGTTATTCGATCCTAGTTATTTTATCCTAGTTATCATATCCTAGTTATTTTATCCTAGTTATTCGATCCTAGTTATTCTATCCTAGTTATCATATCCTAGTTATTTTATCCTAGTTATTATATCCTAGTTATTATATCCTAGTTATTATATCCTGGTTATTTTATCCTAGTTATTCTATCCCAGTTATTCTATACTAGTTATTCTATCCTAGTCATTATATCCTATTTTTCTATCCTAGTTATTCTATCCTAGCTATTCTATCCTAGTTATTTTATCCTAGTTATTCTATCCTAGTTATTCTATCCTAAATGTGTTATGCTTAAATGTGTATTTATAAAGTACGATTATAGAAGAATATTACGCTGCCTACGTTAGGTTAGCAATACTGGTAAGATCGATTACCTTAATGCCTAATAGGCTGTGTTTTTTCGCATTAAATTGATACCTCGGGGCACTTCATTTACCGCGCTGCCCGTAAGACGTGATATACTGTACCATAGCTTACCTCCGCCCCCACATACATATCACTTGAATGAAGCGAAACAACTATTTACATTAAAACCAAGCGCTGATGATTCTTAGGCTAAAATCAGTTCAATACCAAGTAGGAAAAAACTCAAATTTATTGGCACTTTTGAAAATTGTGTATATGTGTACTTATCATTCAATGAGTTAAACAAAAGACTTTTTGACATTCTTGACTAAAACTTGGTGGACAGATCAGCTATTTGTTTACGTTCATTTGTGTAAGAGAGCACGGACGCGCGTATGGCCATAACCGATTTGTACTCATGACATATTATAAAGACTTTATAATTCATGTGATTATTGTCTGTGGCAACTTAAATATAAGTTTATCGTCCGCACATTATTGTACAAATTCCACGATCGAAAGTAAAGATCAATTTGTATCCTGCATATTCATTGTTTTGCTTACTTTCCATTGCTGACAGTGACGATTCGTTTCATCACAATATTTAATACAAGAAGAGGATGGGAAGCGTTTCACAATTCAATCGATGACTGAGTCGTAGAAAATAATGTTAACATGTAAAGAAGACGATGTCTATCTCCATTCGTTCCGAGGATAAGATCTTTCTCGAATCCGTATTATCTCAGCGGTCTGAAAACACTTCTTTTTCAACTCCTAAAAAACCGGGCAGTTGAGGGTATATTCTTTGTTTTCTCTATGTTTTTTTTTTTTTATGGAAATATAAATAAAAATAAAACTTGTTAACAAAGGTGTCATTATTCATTGGAAAGCTTTTGTTCGAGATTTAAACGCGTGAAATCCTTATTTAAGATGGCTACTCGTGAGTAATAAAGCATACTGCACGACTAACAATACTAGTCGATGTATATCATGTCATGATTTTATTTATTAAAATGCAAATACACTTTTACATTTACTAAAATAAATGATCTACCATTAGACTAGGTATATTATAAATACATTATATCGATTTCAAGAATTGAATAAGTGTCCTGTACTAGATGAATACGGGATCATTATTTTTGACATGACATAAATTTAGTTGTATATTTTGCACAATCGCTGCATTATAAGACGAAGAAGTACGTACTTGTTTCTCTCTAAATTCTGTCCTACTACTACTACCCGCGTCGCCGGGTACTATTCTGCATTTACCTAATGCAGTGTTATTACACCCGCCGTAACTACATGATTCGGTACATATAAATAACATATTCTTTCCGCTTTACGAATCAAAATTAATAACTTCTCCCTGCCAACGTTCTGGCGTTTACGATCGGATGATACCGACCATTCTCATATTCCAGAATGAACCGAATGGATACATAAACGAACACTTACAAACGTTGAAAAAGATGGCGGCGCCCTCCGCAAAAGACACAACCGCTAAAAAAAAACACTATTTACAGATTTATGATTTCTATACATCAGTACTTTATTTTACAAATATTTATTTCTTAATGATGCTGTTTATTGTATTAACAATGTGTTTAACTGTACATGTTTACTTTTTTGCTCTTTTTTTATTTTAGAAGGCCGTTACAACTTATAAAGACCCAAGGACCACTCGAAGACGTGAACACTGTGATAATTGGTAATGGTGAAATTGGATAGAAACTGATTATTTACGAGCACTGTTAAAACAATCAACTTGTTGATTTTGGACTTCAAAACACTCGAAGCAGACCTGAGATATTGTGGTAACAGATAAGCAGCTTTAAGAAGGAAGTATTGATCATAAAATTGTTATTTGGGTTTTGGTATAGAAATCGGGTCCTGGAAATTGTTGGCAATGGTTGTTGCTAGTCGCGTGTTTGCTAGTCCGCATCTTCTTTGAAAAAAGGGTAGACAAGGGGGTGGGGTGAGAAGACATCCTCACCAGATTTTGAAGCCAGTTTTAAAAACAAAGCCCAGTAAATTGAACGATTGGAAACTATTCCAATGATGTATACATTATTTTAGAAAACATGCATAGTGTCATGGTTTTGCTGCCTATACGTAACGAATGTCTTGTACACGAGCTATATGAAGTCATAATTGTTATAAACTGTTTGTTTATTTTCCAAAGGTTAAGAATTAACAAGATAAAAAAAAGATACTAGTACAGTTGGATTAATCCACAGTAAGATTTGAAAATGACATCTAGGCCATAAAAATTAAATATACACAAAAAATATAAACAAGATAGGAATTATGAGCCAAGTTCTTTGGCGAGATATGAATCACGCATCAGTAACCAGCTATTTGCTCACGCTAGAATCAAAGTAAAAACTAAAGAAAATATGTCTGCGAACGTGTCTGTTGTGTTGTAGTTGTCATTTGACAAGTGTAAAAAAAAAGCTGACAATGTAGGATAATGATTATGACAGCGCCGATTTCGTAAGACGACGGCGGTGGACGGGGAGGGAGAAGAACAAAAGACCCTTAAAATGGGGTAAAACACAAATATAGGAACGTAAATCAGGTGTTGACACACATTAGGTTGACATAAAAGAATCATTATAAGCATTAGAACGGATAGTATTATGATTTATTTTGAAAAAAAATGTTCGCTGAATAGAAAGGCGCACGTGTTCGAGTTGGGGAAAATTATACACAAATCATGAATAAAGAATTCCTTAAAATGTTACAAAGACTAGTTCAACAAGCAACCGTTGTTTATTGAAAAATATTATTTATATATATATATATATGTATATATATATATATATATGCATACATACACACACATTTTTTGTTTTTGCATAAGCAGTAATATATTGCTAGACACTCATGAGCATGTTTCTGTTCGTTCCTTATTAGAAACTAGAGGTCTCTTCAGGCGATACAGCTTATGCGAAAGCAAAATCTGCAATGAACATAGCAGGTCTTCCACCTCACAGGAAGTCAATATAAGGAGGATGCGTCAAATATTGTTAAAAAAGAAACAAGGAACAAGATTTGGTTGTATGTAAAGAAGACTAATAGGGGTGTTAATTAGAGTATGTATTGAGATATAGGAATAAAGAGAAAAGGATGGGGGGGATTAAAAATGAGATAAAGATAATGAACGACCAGAGAGGATAGTATATGTATACTTGTGTTATAGCTTCCCTAAATCTTAAACGTACTAGTGTGAATAGGGTCAATTAGTAGAGGAATGTGGAATTTGTTAATATCTATGCGAAAGTCGGTTTAGATTTACACGAAATTATTCCGTTATGAATATACGGTTTTAATTCGACTCGAATTTGCCATGGTCAGAAAGTATACAACTTCTTGCGCATTTCCGCTCCATCACTACTATCTCTACTTACATTTGTAAAGAGATTAAAAGATAAGGAAGAAAAGAAAAGACAAAAGAAGAAAAAGTGAAAATAAAAGAGGAAAGGAATGAAAAAGAAAAGAAAGGAAAAACTAAAAAGGAAAAAGAAAAAGGAGAAAACCATAAATAATTTATTGATAGTGATTTAAAACATTTTTCTCTTTCCTACTCGTCTCCTATATTCGTTCATTCCCCCCACGTTAACACCCATTTTTAGCACAGCTTTTTTTAATTTATTTACTACTCGAAGCCTAAAAAGTTGAATAATAATAATAATAATAATAATAATAATAATAATAATAATTATAATAATAATAATAATAATAATAATAATAATAATAATAATAATAATAATAATAATAATCTCAAGGTGGGTATAATTAAGAAAACCTCCCTGCTTACATATATACATATATATATATATATATATATATATATATATATATATATATATATATATATATATATATATAAGCAGGGAGGTTTTCTTAATTATATAAGTATAAGTATAGTATAATTAAGAAAACCTCCCTGCTTATTTATATATATATATATATATATATATATATATATATATATATATATATATATATATATAAATATATAAGAAGGGAGTTTTTTTTTAATTATAATTATAATTAAGAAAACCTCCCTGCTTTATATATATATATATATATATATATATATATATATATATATATATATATATATATATAAGCAGGGAGGTTTTCTTAATTATACCCACATTGAGATTATTATATAAATATATATATATATATATATATATATATATATATATATATATATATATAATCCGATCTTAATATTTTAGGGGTAATAAAATAATAATCGCGTTGACACACCTGTTCTCCTCAGATTACCGAAGTTAAGAAACGTTGAGCCTGGTTTGTACTAGATCAGTGACGATTTTGGAATTCTAAGCACTGTATGTGCTCTCCGCTTATCTCGGCATTTGTTTCCAGTCGTCTTGTACAAACACTTCACTTGCCACTGGTATTTAACAATGTCAACTCAGGAGAGATGTGGTTTGTGATTACGCATCTCCTGTCACAAAAATTTCCTCTGCAAGCACCCCTTGGTGTGTATCCATAGTCTGTCAAAGACTGAAGGGGTCTTTTATATATATATGTATATATATATATATATATATATATATATATATATATATATATATATTTCGATTTAGTTTTTATTTCTTTCCATTAAGCTTTTAAGGCTTTTTTTTATTTTCAATAACTGTTATGCTCTTTAATAATAACAATAACAAAAAACAACAGAAAAACTCTCCAACTAACTGTGATTTCTTTTGCGATGAAAATATCAACTGTCTCTAGTTGCTTACTGTAAATAATTCGATAAAACTTTATCAAATTTTGGTTTATCTTAAGTAGGGCAGTCCTGTTGATTTTGCGGTGGGAGTTTAGTTCTGTACAGTTCTAGAATGTCCACCCTCCTAGTCTCAGCCTTCTCTCTTTAAGAAAAGGTTAGTTTATTGCAAATCGCCTGAGGTGCCCTCACCGAGGAATGCAGGCGGGGCTACCCAGGCACTTTTTGCAGGCTAGAGTGCCCCTCCTCAAGGGAGATGATTTCTCAATCTTTACGACCCTGGTGTCTAAGTTATTGCTGTAGGATGGAATAAAACAACTTAATGGAATAGCCCCTGAAGTAAATGTGATATTGTGGTGACAGATATTTCTAGTAAAGAGTAGGATAGAAAAATTTAAGTATTTGAAACCAAGAATGACCAATGAACCCCATTATTCCCACACTTTTGAATGGCATTTGTTCAAATTGTATTTTTTAAATATTTTCTGCAAATAAATATTTCGGCGCTTCTGCATTATATGGGACGAGATTTCCTAGTTGATAAATGGAGTTTTCAGATTCACTGAAACAAGTTTTATAATTTATTAATATATATATCGTGCTAGAAAACTACTAACACCCGAAAGTATCGTGTACTTGTATAAGGCCACAATAGAAAAATTCGAGCATGAAAAGTAATATGGTTAAGCTTAGATATGGAAAAGTAAAGGACTAGTTGCTAAAACTGGAAGAGAAAAGGACAAGATATCCAATAAAAAATATAATAAATTCATAACATAAAATAATGCAACATAAAGAATTGATTATGTAATGTTTTAAATTGAATTCAAAAAAATACTTTTCTATGTTAAAGCTAAACCATATTACTTTCATGGCCAGATTTTTCTATTGTAACACATGATTTTTCCAGGTTTCCAATAAATTGACTTCCTCTTTGTTTAATTTCCGTATTTTTTGTTGCCTTCATAGACACATATGTAATAACAATGTACGGCAGTCGTCTGCTTTTAATAAAATATCCCAAGGTATCTCCTTTTCCGCTTTCTTTCTCTCTGTTTCCGCGAGAGTAGACACTGAAGCGAATATGTTGCTATGGAAATCAGTCATAATATAATAATATATATACACTTTACTTCTCACTGGTAATAATAACAATGTCGACTCAGGAGATGTGTGGGTGTAATTTGTGCACCTCTGCCACAAAAAATTTCACGTGCAAACACCCCTTACGTGGGTATCCATAGTCCGTCAAAGACTGAATGATGCATATATATATATATATATATATATATATATATATATATATATAGAGAGAGAGAGAGAGAGAGAGAGAGAGTATAAACTGCAATAGCTGTTATATATAAACGCAGATCACTTGCATCATTTCGTGTCACAACAGCAGTTGCACGTGTGAATGAAATGAAGGAACAGCATAATTAAAAAATACTTAGCATGCTGTAGACTGTAGACGAGCTTGGCGCCTCTGATGCTGAATGGTAAGAAAGCATCGAAGAATTCGGACGGTTGCGGTGGTTATTTAGAATCCCGTCACCAAAGAATGAGAGGTCAGTCAAGGATTAACCAAATTAGAAATAAGGCATCCCAGAGTGTTGCCATGGTCGTCGAGACTTCCGATCAGAAGTGATTAGAGATTTGTCAAGGACTGTCGAAATTGACAATGAAGAGAAATATAAGAAACATGTATATATGGAGGGGTGTCTGACAGTTTCTTTTATCCGGTGGGGTGTTAAACATCTTGAGATTTTTTTTTAATAGCGAGTAACTGGATAGGGTTGTGGAAGTCTATAGTGAAAGTGTTTCTCAAGCTTACATTACGAAAGATGCCGAGACTATTGAATCCGGTAGAAAAAAATTATATTGAGAAATCAATGTGCCAATTAAGCTACATTCTAGGGACGATTAATCAAAATCGGAATCGGTAATCGCAAAAATCGACAAATTTGGGGGTATCGGAATCAGTATCGAAGTCGAAAAAAATTGTGCCTATTTTCCGATGACACAACGATTTTTTAGTTGTATTTTTTCTATTTGGTTTTGTTTAAAGCAATTGCTCGTAACAATGATAAAATAAAAATATGTATTGATTTAAAAATAGCTAAAAGCTATAGACCACTTCTACAAGTGTAATTTACGTTTACAGGAATCAAATAAAATACCAACTCTATAGTTAAACATTTAGAGATTTATAAATAATCGGAATCGTAATTGTATCGAGATCGGGGATTTAGTACAGAATCTGTAATTTTATGGGAATCGGGAAAAATATTTGAATCGTCCCATCATTACTACCTTGACACCTAAAGGTCTTTCTTAATGGAATAGCCTGGAGGTAGTAATTACTCTTACGATCGCCATAATATTAGTGATCGTAATAGTGTAGGTATTGGGGAGAGATAAAATGAAATCAAGTGACCACGAAATATTGACAATACGACCATAGAACACCCTAGCGGGGCAAAGGTGCCAGTGAGTGCCTCTGGCGTGCATGAGTTGCAGTCATTCACAAGTTGACAGCAGAGACCTCATAGTCTGACCCTAAACCACGACTGAAAAATATTAAAAACAAAAAAGCAAATATCAACATTTTCTTATTATTATTACATGCGCAGCCATTATCTGATACTGACTGAACGTAATATTTTTCCTCAATTGCATGCTAAATAACATAATTTATTGCTATTTTCTCCTCATTTTTGAACGCCATGATATAAATGCAGGAGTGGCTCAAAGGTCTATCCTTGGATCTCTATTATTCCTAATATTCATAAATGACCTCCCCGACAAGATTGCCTCTGAGATAAGTATATACGATGATGACACCAGACTCTATAACAGTCATAACAGGAAAACAAATGCACACATATCTAAAGAAATGGCAGAAATACTAGAGGATGACCTCCAAACTGTAGTGGAATGGGGACAAAAATGGGTGGTCACATTCAATGCTGTCAAGACTAAACTTGTTTCCTTCAATAATTACAAGAAACCTTCTCTACCACCATGGTCAATGGCTTTATTTGAAAGTACATCTTTCAAACTCCTTGGCCTAACGATCACAGGAAACATGATTTGGAACAACTACATTAAGAGCATTGCAAGGACCGCTGCGAATAAGGTTGGCTCTCTCTACCGTGCTAGAAAACTACTAACACCCGAAAGTATCGTGTACTTCTATAAGGCCACCATTCGCCCATGTATGGAGTAGTGTTGTCATTTTTTGGGCTGGTGCTTCTGCTACTTGGCTCTCGCTCCTAGGCAACGTTCAAAAGAGAGTTGTAAATCTGATAGGTCCTACACTGTCATCTAAGCTTCAGCCCCTGTCCCATCGAAGAAATGTTGCGTCCTTCTGCCTGTTCTTAAAGTATTTTAATGGTGAATGCTCTGATAAACTGCAAGCACTCGTGCCCCCACGCCGTAAACACCCTCGACAAACCCGACAGGTAGCTAAATCCCACCGCCCCACAGTAGAGATCCCTAGATGTAAAAGATCTTTCTACTCCAGTAGTTTCACCCTCAGAATCGCTAGACTTTGGAATCCCATTCCAGGTCCCTGCTTCCACAACTGTACTGGCATTCAGAAGTTCAAGTGTAACGTTAACCGACATCTTGCTGCCCAATTCACTACAAAGTACCCCAGCAGCTGTTGCCTCTGATAGTAGCCCCCCCACCCCAAAGTGGCAATGTGCCTTGTTTGAGGGGCAAAATGCAATTTAAAAAAAAATTGGAACCATGAACTGCATACAAACACATATAAATATATATCTTCATCGCTAGACAAAGTAAAAATGTGGACCACTGGGACTAAGTGCTGGTGTATATCTTTTTTTTTTTCCGTGTGCCAATGACCTGCCATAGAGTGATTCCATTTGTGGCGAAGGAGCGTGAATAACCCTAACTCTGCATCTTTATTACATATATACAAATTAAATAGCCTTGTGGAGTGTCAACCTACATATAATTATGAACGCTTTAAATTGCTATAAAGACACGGGAGTATGTATCCTGGCGTTAGCACTGAAGTTATGCACAAGTAAAATCACGATCTTTATTTGTTGCAATTACTTTTTTGTACAATATATTTGTTTCTACAAAGTTCTAAGTTGTGCTTGTGTATGTTTTGTTATGAGCTTATGGGGGGCCACAATAAATATACAGTATACCTTCTATAATTTGAACATCCGCTTCGTTCAAATTAGAGGATGCTGTTCAAGTTTCGTGATAAAAAATGTGCTGCAGTTAACTTTGATTTTCTAAGAATTAAGAAATAGTAAATGAAATTCATTGTTATATGATACTTCAAGTATATATTAAGTTGAGTTTACGATATATTGCAAGTAAGAATTTTTAAATATTATTACCAGGAACAAAAACATTGAAAATAAATTAAACTTGTTAGGTATTTATTACCTAAGTTTTCATCTACAGAAATCATACATTTATGTAAAATACAGTTATTCTTTTTAATTTATTCATTCAATGAGTCTCATTGCAGTTTCTATTTTCATCGATTGAGCTCTCGGGCGCTGCCATTATATTCCGTAAGCCATCACGAAAATCTACAATTTCTTGGTTCTGTAGCTTCTTTATGATTATATCTCTTCGGAGTGGCATTGCTTGCCAAACATAGTTGTCACTAAAGTAAGGACTTGTTTCTAGAAATTTTATAACTCTCTCCATAGACTTTTCTGCGTCATACAATGACATTGCTTTATCAGAGTGTTCTTGGTTATTTACATTAGGGTCCAGAGAATGGGAGCTGTCGCTATTTTCATCACCATTACTGCCTTCAGGATATTGATCAGTAGTTTCCTCATCTTGTTTCACCCACATTTCAACATCATTTGCATTAAGTGATTTAAGAATAGCGTGGTTGGTCGGTAACCGTTTGGTTTCAATAATTTTTTCTAGACCAGATGTATTCTCTGATTTTAGAGTTGCAAGCTATTGTGATGGGTTGTTTTATACTATTTTAAATATAGCAATCTGAAAAAAAATTATAGTTAGTGTAAATTAATTATCAACAGCTAATCTACATTAATTACATAGTACCAATATTAACATTTCTGCGCAATATCTGACTAAACCATGTAAACAGTTTTACTGTAACTTCGCATCAAATATGCTAATACAATTTCAATGACGAGACTGTTCAAATTTAGAGAAAGTCCAGGTTTAGAAGAAGTCCAAATGAGAGGAAGTCCAACTTTAGAGAAAGTTCAAATTAAAAGAGTTTTACTGTATAATATAGAACTTGAATTTGAATGGCTGGATGTGGAAAGCGTTTTCTAAACCTGAATCAGTCGAATTTATATTCAAGCATATGCAGAACGTAAAAGTATTTAATGGACGATATATCTGTTATCTTGATGGATAATAATAAAATTCTTCTTTGATAAACTAAAACGTAGTACAGGTAAATTATGATAAAATAAAAGCCCTAATATTTATGTAAGAATAATTAAAACGTCTATATATTAATTATTGCTTTATTGCTTTATTAAACCGCTAAGTGTTCTTTTAATAAAATCCATCAAATCTCTTATTCTATTACTCGTGAATGTGCAAGGGGTTTATAGTAGCCAATAAGAACGCTTTTGAAACCCAAAATAGCCGTTCTATGTAGAGGAAGTGTTTAGGTTGTTACGGTATCAGAAACGAAGCTAAAATAATACCGAACTTTATAGAAAATCTACAGGGTAAAAATGGTTTGTCATACAAAATTATGAACCAGAAAATGTATGCTTATAAACTTATAAGAGAGTCAAAATTATAACACATGCTAAATTATGAGGAAATTCGGGCGTACAGTTATAAGCTTTATACAATTATGAGCAAGGCAAATATATGCGTTATTAAAGGTATGAGGAAAACTTCATAAGATAATAAATTATGAAAGAATCAAATGCATGAATCAGTATTAATACATAAACCAGAACAATTACGAATCGGGTGAATATATGCCTTCAAAATAGATGACTTAAGTGGTGTCGGCTATAATCGAAATCTAAACCAAAAGGTATGAAGAAGTTTTGATAAAATTATTTATGATAAGAAATGGAAGTACATAATTAAATGACCTGGGTAGAAGCGAAACGCAAAAAATAACACACACGCTATCGTATTAACATATAGATAACCAATTTTAATAATTACGAAATAACATTTGATTGGATTGTCTACAATGTTCATGTAAGCTTAATAAGAACGTATAAAACTGCAATAGACGTTATTATTTGTATATATAAACGTAAACCTCTTACATCATTTAGTGTCACAATAGCCGTTGCATGTGTGAATAAAATGAGAAAACAGCGTAATTATAAACCAGATGAATTTAAGTGTTATTAAAAATAACGAATTACTAAAATATTTATGCGCCATATAAATCCATAAGCCAATTAAAAATATGAGCCAGACATAATACAAAGGCAGACAAGATCAGACAAACTAAACATTAAAAATACTAATCGCACAAAATTAACTGGCAGATAAATTATGAACCAATTAAACTTATTTGTCACACATTATGATCCACGAAAAATATAAGGAAATTTTAATTTATGATCCAGAAAAATGTGAAAAATTCCGATAAGATGAAATCAAAATCAAGATTCTATTTATATCGGATATGTTGATATTCTCGATTGAATAAAACAATAACCGCTCATTTGTTGTGAATTTTGTTTTTAATGGTTCGCGTAGAGATCGATTTCTAATGGCGGCTGCAGACAAAGCCATCTCTGTAAAAATGGCTGACAATTTCGATAGCCTCGTTTTGCGGACGTTGGCCTAATTCGTATCTTTAACTTGTGATGCTTATCAGTCGTTTTTTTTTCTAATGCCTCGTGTCACTAACATTCTTAGAATTTCTGTTAGTCTTGTTCGCCTTTTTCTGTTTTCTTTTCTTTTTATATTTATCCCCTTGTTTTTACAGTTTCTTTTTGTCCATTTATTCTGTCGTGCGTCTCCATGAAATTCCTGTCTGCCTTTTTTCTTTCTATTGTAACTTAAACACAATTTTGTTTCTTATTGCTTTTCATTTTTATTTTATTTTATTTTATTTTTGCCTGTTGTATCCGCTTTTGTTTTGTTTTTGTTTTTTTGTTTTGTATTTTTATTTGTCTCACGCGCCTATATTTTTTCTTCATTTCTAGAATTGTTCTCAATTACCACGAAACAAATTAACCTATTCGCTATTCATTCCACACACTCACACACACACACACACACACATACCCACACACATACATATATATATATACATATGTATGTATGTATATATACATATATATATGGATATACACACACACACACACATATATATATATATATATATATATATATATATATATATATATATATATATATATATATATATACAACACACACAAGAATAACAAAAAATCTTATATTTAAAGCGATAACAATCGTGCATGAAGTCCGACGATATCCCTGGTTCATTGATAAGACGCTAGACTGATGATGGCGTGGTTGCGAGTTCGATCCTCGTTAATGAAGATGGAGAGTGAAGCCAGAAACACGTGGCCATGCATAAAATTATATGAATGGTAAAAAATTTAAATAATTAATAAATAAAATAATAATAAGCATACATGAAAATACGTCTCATTAAAATAGGCGATGCTAAAAACGTATAAAAGAAAATGAAACCATAATACAGAAATAAATAGCGGTTCAAAGACCACTTGTAGATAGCTTATAAAATAACAGGAAATAAAACACATTTTTAAGTGCATATAAAATGCATTTATTCGCGGTTCTTCCATAACAGCGGGTTCCATTATATTTCCAAAGTTATTTTTCGAATACACATTTCCTTTTTAAAAGTCTCTGACTTCCCAACCTCTCACCGACCTGGCCAGCGCTTTCACACCTTCATCTTGCCAGATCGCACATCGCTTCTCCCCGACAACGTAGCGTATATTTTTTTTCTTTTGCGACGCAAGTCCACACACACTTGCTAATTTACATACGTGCTTTAACGGCTGCTGTTTCTAATATATTCGCAAGTCAGCTATCCTACGACTGCTGCTGATTTTCTCACACCCGCTCGTATGCGATCTGTGGTAAATCTCTTCCAAATATAATTATTTTACAAGAATTTTACTTAAACCTTCCTGAGGTAATAAATGAAGACAAGATAAGAAAACTCCAAAATTCACGCGATAAAACAATAAAATCTAAATAGTGATGTCGTAGTGTATCATCTGTACGACATTACCATTTTATACTTTTTTTCGTCAAAAACTCTATTTCTTTTTTTTTCCTTCTTTCTTTTTACATTTGTAAAAATAGAAAAATTTCCACGTATGTTTTCTAAATATTTGAAGGAAATATTTTGATACGCTAAAAGGAAAATAACAGTTAACTGTTTAAATAGCGAGCATGCATGTTTTTTTCAGGAAGTTCACTGATAAGCGTTTAAGTATTTCAGCTTTGTTGTGCAAGAATACTGTTTTAAATGATAGAAATATTTGACCAAGCCAGTTAAATCATTGAAAGACAAAATCGGAGTTGGGTAGTCTTATTTGCTCATAGTTCCTATTAATTCTTCCACACCCAAAATCAACAACGCTATATTAATAAGTTTAAAACAACAAGCAAAGACCGTCCACATTTTTATGGTTAATTTTTGGACATACCACACACACACACACACACACACACACACACACACACACACACAACAGACACACACACAAACAAACACAGAAACAAACACAGGCATATATATATATATATATATATATATATAAAGCTGAATGTCTGTGTGTGTGTGTGTGTGTGTGTGTGTGTCTGGTCACGAATAGGCTCCTATATGGTTGACTATTTAAAAAAAAAAACTGATTACATATAATGATAGAAGATGTATCGATACACAGGAATGGGTGTATGATCTGCCAAAACGGTGGTTAATAATAATTGTGGGGTCTGCGTTCGCGCCTGGTCCACAAAGTATGGAAATAAAATATTTAAAAATAAAAAGAAAACGTTTACAAGTGTTTTTGACAGAGGTGTACATAAAACTACTTTGATAAGTATGTTTTAACTTAAATAGGAGGGTATAAAAATTGTGGGGTCTGCGTTCGCGTCTGGCCTCCATAAAATGCAAATAGACACAGACTTTAATAAAGACTTTTCATATCTATCTGCGTAAGTATACTTTGATAATTATGTTTCAGTTTGAAGAAATATGGTATAATAAAATTATGAGATGTTCGTTCGCACCTGACCTCCATAGAATGGAAATATGTCACAAAGTTTAACAAGGTTTTTTAATATAGATCCACAGAATATTGTGATAAGTAGTTCAGTGTGAACAGGTATGGTATAATAAATTATGGGGTTTATTTTATTTTTACTTTCATCAAATTTTGCTTTGGTTTTTATACCCCCAAATTCGAAGCTATCTCTTTACAACCCTTCCTTTTCATAACCTATCTTACTTTCATAAATCAGAGTCCATTTTCTGTAGGCTGTTTTTGAACCCAGTCAACGACGTGTACTTTTTCTAGTATATATATATATATATATATATAAATATACATATATATATACATACATATATATATAAATATATATATATATATATATATATATATATATATATATATATATATATATATATATATACTGTTTAACGAAAACCAAGGCTTCAAAGAATGGGTTGATGGCAACAAATATGTATTTCATCGTTAGTTACAATCGTTTCAAGACTATTTCCACAAATCCAAACATTATGTCGTTTGGAAATTTTTAGCAGAACAGCCTTATTGAATAGAAAACACTTTAACAATAAAACATTATGGAAACTATTTCCCTTATAACGTTGCGATATAGGTAAAATATTTTCGCTTGTTTTCATTTCATTATTTTCCTAATTTTATAGCTTGCAGTTTAAGTTATCTCTTTTTGACTCAAAATTTATTGGTATATGAACGATAACTGAATTACATAAACCCAGTAAAATTCGGAATACTACAAATAAGGCTATATATATATATATATATATATATATATATATATATATATATATATATATATGTGTGTGTATATATATGTATATATATAAAAATATAAAAATACCAGCGGTGGTTGACGTTATGTTTTGAGAAAAATAGAAAAACCGAATGAAATTATTAATATAATCAACGTTTCGTCCTTATTTCAGAGGACATCTTCAGTATATTGAAGTAAAAATGCAAGAAAAGAAAAAGTCATAGATCATGCGAAAAAGAGAACAGTTTTTGAATCCTACCCATGTCGGTAAGGACAAACATATGTCTGCGTATATATAGACATCGAACAACCCAACCTTCCCATACCATTTCTGTCTGTGTACATTCCCTGCACAATAACTCTATCAATTTTCAGTGTGCAGACTCGAAATTTGATATGCAGGGTATGTAGATTCGGGAAAATCTTTGTAATACGTTTTTGGCTAGAAATATGTATGTTAAGGGGTCAAAGTTCAACGATTTGACATTTGAGAATTCTACCAAACTCCTCCGCAAATTTTGGGTCGTAACACTTGAAATTTTAGATATAGGTCCTGGAACATGGATCTAACTTAATTTGAACCCAAAACAATAAATGTTAATGTGTCAAATAAAAAAAAAAATGACTTCTGCTGCTCTACCAAATATCTCAGACAATTTCTGGTCTAAACATTTGAAATTTTACATAAAGGGTATTTTACATAGGGCAAGTTTTTTAATCGGTTTGGGTCGAAAATTTGAGCTACCAATATATAAATGTATGTATGTATGTATGTTTGCATATCTGCCTAAAACTTTCGACAGACTTTCACAGGATCAGTATTGTTTTGAAGCTCGATCTTTTAGACGACAAATACCGAAAAATTGGCTAAACACATTAATTTCTTCACCATCAACTGGGTAATTTCTACATGAAGGGGTCGTTTTTTAGCCGACATTTTAGAAAGTCATCCCTTATTTTCGATTTTCTTGCCTTATTTTAAACCTACGTCACTTCTGGTTTGGTGGTTATCGTAAGAGCAAAGTTGTAACGTTTTTCCCCGTTCCTTTCCTCCTTTGCTGTACGGTTCGAGCCTGCCTTCCTACTACCACTTTTTTTTTTGCTCAACACACACCCCAAACCACCGGGAAACGCCGGGCACCAGTGCTAGTTCTATATATTAATACGATAGCGTGTGTGTTATTTCCTTTGTTACGCTTACATCCGGGTCGTTTAATTATGTACTTCCATTTCTTGTCATAAATAAGTTTACCAAGAATTCTTCATAAGTTTTGGTTTCGATTTCGATTATAATTGGGGGCACTAAAATCATTTAATTTTATTTTATAAATAATTTTACTAAGAATTCTACATAATTTTGGTTTCGATTTTGATTATAGCTGATAGCACTTAAGTCATATATATTTTGTTAAATAAATAAGTTTACCACGAAATAGAAGTGCATAACAATTAATCGACCCGAATGCAAGCGTGACCCAGAAAATAACACACACGCTTTCGTATTAATCATTTGTCTAATTGTAATATTTTTTATTCATTGCAAAGCAAAGCATAATCAATAATGCGGAACAATCACGTTGAGTCACCGGTTCTAATTAAATAGCCGGACGTTAGAGACTTCTCACCTGGTCATTAGTAAATAGATGACTATTTGGTAATAACAGATGCTGTATGCGCTCTCCGCTTTTCTCGGCCGTGTTTATTATCGCCCTGAACTTATTTATCCCATTGAAATCATACAGGTCTGATTCTTAAGATATTTTGCTGGAGATGGCGCGAGCCTTGCTTCACAATCACACGCGGAGTCATCTTAACAGGGTAGTGGCATCTACTATCTCTCAAGACTTATCGCAGGTTATGATGCGTTTCAATGTTTAAACTTAAAAAAAACATTAAACAGACTGCTCTCACATGTCAATAAACACGTATTGAGTAATTGTGCGGTTTTGCAAATAGTCGACCAAGAAACCTATCAAATAATTACAGTCTTTTTACGTACGTGCCCGGACGCCGGTTCCCACTCTCCGAGCGTCGCTCTTTCGTGTAACCGTTCCCTGTATGGTTTTGCATTCTAGTAGCTGTTGATCGACTGTTTAACTGACGCGAAACCCGATGGAGATTTGTTGGCTGGCAAAGGTTTTATTGGCGAGAAAGTTTATTAGCGAGCAGAGAAACTAGAAAAGCTAAAATTGCTTACTCCTAAAAGAAAGATTAAAATTAATTCCGTTTTAGTTTATTTTATTGCGGGCTATTAACCTAATCTTTCTTAATTGCTGTTTCACGACGTTTCGCCCAACTATTCCTCTGGCCTTCGTCAGGTGTTAACCGCGATGGGATAGGAACTCCGAATCTCCTAATTGCATTCTCAGCAATTACTGTTTCTACCCCGTCGCGGTTACTACCTGACAAAGTCACGAGGAATATTTGGCGGAAACGTCGTGAAACAAAAACAAAAAAAAAAGAAGAAGAGGATGATAATCCGCAATAAATAAATAAAAAATAATAATACTCCTCTCAATAATGAATTCCAATTAAATGGTAGAATTCCGTTTTGTCATTATATTTTATTTTTTTTTTACTTTTGTGTTTGTGAAAACCCGACGACAGATTGCCAAGTAACTTTCGTTCAGATTCTTTCTACATTTTTAGTGCTTTTTGCCACTTCTTGAATATTTTAGAACCTCAATTGTTTTTCCTGGAACACATGATATAATTATTCTGTAATATCTTTCGACAATAAACTTTCTTGCATATTTTGTCTAGGGAACTTGTCTTTGTCAATGAACTCGATTTGCAAGTTTCGAACATTTCTGACGATTGATACTTGTTATCATATTCACTATAATCAATAATATGCCTAGTAATATTATTACACTATTCTCAGACATATTCATATTGTACCCATTAATGTTTCTTATTAGACTTTTATTACTGGCCTGGTCCCACAAATATTTAAAAATTTGATCCGCTTCATTAACATGATTTACATTATCTGTTAGATAGACACCCAAATATGAAGCATTAAATAAAGCGTGTTATGCTCATGAACGTTCGTATTTTATTATATGCGTTGTAAAATAGAAACCACACATACGTCTCAGAAGATTGTTTTCCATGAGCATAATTGAATTGACTAGGGAAGAGGCTTTGTAAGATCTACTCACTTGATGGTTAAATCTTAAAGGAAAAATACAGATAGTTGAGACGATTGGTCGTAATGGCTCGAAGTACTCGGGGGAACGTAGGGTCCAACGTCTATCAAGTGTAAGGGACGTGGACACAGCGCCCAGCTATCCAATGGGTAAACATTCGAAATAAAGTTGCTGAGAAGACAAACCAGCGTTCAGCTATCCAATGGGGAAACATCCGAAATAAAGTTGCTGAGAGCACAAACCCGAGACTTGTTGGTTCCTTGAGATAAATTGTCTTTGTAGCTTTCCGTCAAACAAAACCAAAGATGAACCAGGTATGTTTCTCCGATTGGCTCGATGTTAAATCCTCAGAGTATTGTTTCTTTTATATTGTAAAAGTTATATGGTTGTTGTTGAACTGTATATCTGAATATATCGGCACGGACAAATATGAAAACACAAGAGAATCATAGACTACGTTACAAGCAAACTGTTAGACATCCTCGTTTATATATACAACAGCACATGTCTACGGATGTATTTACTATAATTCCACATAGGATGAAAGAACTTCTTGACGAAAGCTTTGATTCTATACTAATAGACTTCGACATGAAAGGTTTTCCGTGAGGAAAGGGATTCCTTCATAAACATATCAGTAGTAAAATTTTTCGGTAATGGCTTCGAAAACATTACATTCATTTTTCCAGATAGGTTTATAAACATCGTTCATAAGTAGAGGTCGGGAGCACATGGAATCAACAACAAAATACATCGAAAAGCACGTTTGATCTTCATTAATGATCTGCATCAATCATATTCTGAGATCATTTGTGCATATTTAGTCAATCGGCACAAATATCTGTAGCTTTACAACAAAGAAAACTACTGATCAAGCACCCAGTGAGTACTTTTCTTTGAAATACATTTTGTAGTGGGGTAAATAGCATGCTTGATTTCACTAAAACGAAGCTTTCATCTTTTCACCTTCATCGCCCGCATCTCCGTTTTTACTACAACCGACGAAATATGTGGAAATACCTTTCGATTACAACCTATAATAGAAATTACATATACAGTGCGTTCCTAACTTGAAATACTGTTGGATCATTCTACAACTTAACCCAAATACTTGACTCTAAATGCTATCCCCAATGTATAAGTACGCAACACTCGAATATGGAATCTACAGGGTGGTCAAAAAGTCAGGTAACATGTTAAAGGTAGAAAAAGCAATATGATCCATTATAATCTCTATTCGTTTAATATTATTTCTTGGATGAAATTTTTCCACAACGATGGATTGGTCGCCGTGGCCCAGTTGAATGGCCAGCCAGATCTCCGGATCTTACCCCTCCTGATTTCTGGCTTTGGGGCTATGTAAAGGATAGCGGTTATGGCAAGAAGCCTGATACAATAGCGTCTTTAAAGTTATTTATTGAATAGGAGATTGCGCGGATATCAGCTGACATGAATACACGTGTTACACAATCAGTGGTTAATCGCTTCCAGCGATTGATAGAGAGAAATGGACGACACTTAACAAAATAAACATATTTCATGTTTGTTTCATTTTATATTTCAATGTATGGTACTTAAATATACGTGTATTGCTAATATCGTTTTTCTTTAAAATGTTACCTGAGTTTTTGACCACCCTGTAGTTGCCACACTGGAGGAGGTGTTACGTACAAAATCGAATTTAATATATCGTGGGAATTTTCAAGAAAAGACACATTGCTTGTCTTTATCTACCTATTCTGCTCTTTAGTATCTCATTGTATGACAAATACATCACGACCCTGTTGTCGTACCACATCAATACGTAGTTCTTTTTTACCTTTATGTGATTGTTGGAATTTCCATGGACATTGTTTCTTTGCAACGGATTTCTGTACGTTCAGCACATTCTGCGGGACTGATGTCCTGCTACTTACAACTTGATCGTTTTCCAATCGACTGTAAACGAATTCCAGTTACAGACCGCCTCATAAAAAATAAACGTTGTTCATACCATTAGTTTATTTTAGTACTCTAATAGTCTTCCTTATCTTTGGGCTAGCAAACATTTTTTCTCATTAACACTCATCCCGTAGTAGCTGTTGGTCTTGATTAGCCTGTATCATAATAATAGAAAAAATAACTTCACTTTATTAAGAACTGAGTTGCCGTTGGGGTGCTGTGAAAATTCTTAGAGTCAGTTTATGTAGCATAAGTCTTTCTGCATAGTGAACTATGTCACAAGCATAATAGATCTACGCAACCAACCAAACTCCAACTTCTGTCCCATCGCCGAATCGTAGCACCCTTGTATTTGTTTTACAAGTATTTTAATGGCAAGTGCTCTGATCAACTCAAAGCTCTAGTATCCGCTCGACAACAATACCCTGGAAAAACCCGACCAGCAGCAAAATCTTACACTACAATGCAGAGGTTACTAGATGCCGTAAAGCAATCTACTCTAATATTGTTTTCCTTTGGGCTGCTGCACTTTGGAATTCGCTTGCCTGGGCCCCTGGGCCCCTACTTCTCTGACTGTACTGACATGCAGAAATTCAAGTGTAATGTAAACAGACATTTCGTTGACAAACTACCTAAATTAGGTCCTTGCAAATCTCGTTTCTAATAGTAGCTCCTCACGAATAAACAGCTATGTGTCTTGTTTGGGATGAAATAACAGTGCAAAATAGATATACAATTGACATATACCATATTGTCTTCCAGTAATCGTATATTATTATTTTGTTAAAATATGATCCCCCCAAACTATAATCCCAACATAAATTGCCCAACAGTGGATATCATTATTCGTAACGTAATTCAGACACTGACAGATTTTAGTAGAGTTAAGTTTTATATCTATGAAGAACTGTGCGTGGAGCGCAATGAAATTAATTCTATATATGGTGACTATAAAAGCTTAAAGAGAAAAAGTATCATGATATGAGTATATGCGATTTTTTGTAAACAATCGTTCAATGCACAGAATTTGAAAGGAAACGAAGCGCGAAAAATCGTATTTCTGTTTTTAACTACTTTTTGTGCTGTATCGTGATGAACACTTTATTTATTACATGTGAATTAAAGTAGATTAAACGTTATTTTAGAACAGTTAATATTCATGTGAGGCAACCAAATGATGAATGTTATAAGTGTTAAAAATGAATGTATTCTCTACATGTGTTTTCAGTAAATGTTATATGTGTGCAATAGTGTGTGATTATGTGTGCACATGTGTTACGATATGTAATTAGCGCTCTGTAGCCGATAAGAAGGGCAAGGGGGCCTTAGTGTAATATAGATGTTAGCACATTGTTCTGGATTTTGGCTCACTGGTTGAGCCAGCATAAATCTAACATTATATACGTTCAAAGATCTCAATTGTGACAACTTTACCCACACGACTCCTATTGGGTCATTTGTTTCTTTTCAAAGACTGACTCTACACTCAAGATATATTCATGTGTTTGTGTTGTTGTTTTGCTTTTAATTCCTGCCGTATGTACATGCAGAAACGCATGATTTTGTGGACCTATGTATTAGCCTAAATAGAAACACCTGCTGTCACATTTCTACACAAAAACAACTATTTCCTTCCTCAACGTTCTCCATTTCATAAGTAAGATCTAAATGGGTAAGATTCTTATACGCGTGACATTCTTCGCTGATGATGCCGCACTGACGATACACCCTGAAGAAGCATACCAGCGATTCATAAGGTGATTTGCGCACGTACAAATAGAGTTTGACATGATCATCAGTCTAAGAAAGACGAACATACTCGGCCAAAATTTAAGTAGTTGCTCCAACATCACTAATGGCTACTGTAATCTCGAAGTTGTCGAGGACATCACATAACTCGGCTCTATCATATCCAGAAACCGATTCTGTAAATACGAGGCCATATTGGCAATGTGGTAACAGCTATTAGTCGGTTAGAGAAATAGAGTCAGAGCAAAAATATATCGATCGCAAGTACGTTGCTCTTTGGTATTGCATAATGGACACTACATACTACCGCCAAAAACACTAAACACTCGCTTCCTCCAACATATAAGGCGAATCATGGAAATAGTCTACAAGGACAGCATGTCGACTAAGAGCATTCGTGAGTATGCGGACGGTCATCGTTTTTTTTTTTTCGTTTTGCTTAGCCAACTTACAATTGCGTAGCTTGGCTATGCCGGGCAAGGGATAGATCTAAGAAGGTTTAAATACATTCTATTCAGCTATCTCTTCTACGGATGAAGACATTCATGAAGAAAAAACAAACTATTTCACTAATTCAGACTGAACATATTTTATCTTCAAAAATTACTTGTACAGAATATGTTGTTATAGCGTCGAAAGTAGCGCACTAATAACAAATGAAAACAGCGTAACAAAAATCAAAATTTGTTACGAAAATGCGATTTATGGTTCAAGGTTTAAAATGCCACAATATATATATATATATATATATATATATATATATATATATATATAAGATGTGGCATATATATATATATGTGTGTGTGTGTGTGTGTGTGTGTGTTAGTGATGAGACGATTCCAATATTTTTCGCGATTCCCATACAATTACCTATTCCGTACAAAATTCCCGATTCCGATACAATTACCGATTCCGATTCTTAATAAATCTAAATATTTTACTATAAAAGTGTTATCTATCGGATCTCATCGTTTCTTTAAGAATATACGATGATTTCAAGCGGCTACAGACAACCTTACAAATTTGCTACTTTGTTTTCAATCATACTTTATGGATGCTGTCTGGAATGTACTACCGTTTCTGGATGAGATTTGCAAGGTAAATAAATTGTTACGGTAGTTGTTTTTAATATATTATTAGATAAATCTATAGATAATGAAATATATTAAATTCTTTCTTGGTGGTATTTTCAAGTAAACTATCTTTACGGTATTTGTGTTTATTACCATGCTAGGAACATAAAAAAAAAAATTTTTAATACACGCTGAGAAAACTTGTATGAGGACGATGATTCTTTGTGAGCAGTTAGCATGAGACAAAGTCATCTTACAGAGAAAACGTTTCAAAATGTGTTAAAACTCAGAATATTTATCCAGAGATGTAGAAGACTTGTTTTACCTTTGGTAACATTTATTTGTTATATATTTGGTCATTTTAAACACCTTTTTACATTTTGCTCCTTTTGTGTCGTAAATTGTTAGACGAAAATACCAATGATTTAGCAAAGACACCCCTCATCATTTTAAGAATGACTTTCTAAATCATAGCGGTATTTAAATAACATTTGTTACATAATTCGTACTTATACTTAACAATTCTGTTCCGTCTGCCTGCTTCCCACCGGACTACAACGTGGATGTCTTCAAGTCCAATGTTACCAAATTCCTAATGAACCGCCCCCTTAAGTAAACACTTCATCAAATCTCCACACGAACGTAATGTACTTGCAATAACCCTTATCCCTGAGTGGCATCCGGGCCTTGATAAGTGGTGATCACTGTGTAAAAAAAGAAATTTACGAAATATACGAAATGAATTAAAGAATGAGTTTCATTCATTTGAAAAAGAACAAAAACAATTTCTTTTGAAAGTTTACTTACCATGAAGTTTATTTTACCTTAAATCTATATAGGAATTTAATTCCCGCTAAAAAATCTTCAATCTTTATTATATTTTAATTTTTTACCGAACATATTTTAAGGCTGATAATACGTAATAGCCAAAAAAAATAAAGATTTTGATTTTTTTTAAGGGGAGGAAGCTGAGTAATTTACCTTCTTTTTTTTTTGTAAAGATTTTCAAGTAAAATGAATAGTTAACACTAGTTGTTTTGATTGAATCGTTACATGATTGTACAGAATAGGTAACTATGCTCCTCCCCATTTTAAAAGTAGGTGCTTAGATAATAACTTTATTATTTTAACATGATTCGTATGCTACATAATTACTCTTTGTTTATCAAATATAATTTGGATTTAATTGTTTATGTGGCATTGCCTCCATGCAAAGCAAATATCAACACAAAACTGACTCTTGATACGGAAAATATCAATCTGTGGGTTAGAAAAAATTAAAAACAATTGGAAAAATTAAAAACAATTGTTTGAGTTTTTAAGTGTTTAAGTGTTGAGTCATGGATCAAGGACAGAAAAGGCAAAGTGTATCCTCAGATATATATATATATATATATATATATATATATATATATATATATATATATATATATATATGTTATATATATATTATATATATAAATATATAGACATATATATATATTATATATATATATAAATATATAACTATATAGACATATATATATAAATATATAACTATATAGACATATATATATATATATATATATATATATATATATATATATATATATATATATATATCTGTTCCTAGAAAAACGGACAAGGATTAATATAGTGATAAAATATTGTTCAGGAACTACAGCCAAATTCTCTTAATACATATCACATTTTTGCAGGACAATCCCCACGAAAAATGAAATAAATAAACATAGGTTTCATTATTTTCCTATACTGCTTCATAAAAATTTCATATTTTCATTGCACGTATGCGTGTGGGGTTTCGGAAAACTATTTTCGTACAACATAACCCGCCATATTTCATTTAATGAAATTTGAACAAAATATATTATACGCTCACCCAGAATTAAAACGTTATATGTGCTGATATGTGTCATTTTTTAAGCATAAAATTTCAAGAAAAGGCACACAATGTTTTATAATTATTAGACTATACTTACATTATTCAGATTTTATGCCTTTGCTACATCCGTTAATAAATGCCTATGAACGGCTTCGGAAAATACGCACAAAATGTTGCCACTGCTGATTCTATAGTATGCGTTGAAAGTCGCCACTGATCACTCCATATAAAGAAGTACAGTTTCATTAATTTACGAGAATAAAAAAATAATACGGAAATAAGACTTATAAATTATATTTTGCAGTGTTTATGTGTACATGTAATCACAAAAAATATATTTAAGTATTTATTTATTAAAAAGAATACTTATTATTTTTTTTTGCTAGATTTTTAAAATAACACTGGGCGAAGTCGAGAAACACTACCTGCTACTATATATATATATATATATATATATATATATATATATATATATATATATATATATAAAGCTGAACGTCTGTGTGTGTGTCTGGTCACGAATAGGCTCCTATATCGTTGACTATTATAGAAAACTGATCACATATAATGATAGAAGATGTATCGAGACACAGAAATGGATATGTTTGATCTGGCATAATGATGATTCATTAAAATTGTGGGGTCTGCGTACGCGCTTGGTCCACAAAGTATGGAAATTAAAAAAATTAAAATTTAAAAAAAACGTTTACAAGTGTTTTTGATATAGATGTACATAATAATATTTTGATAAGTATGTTTTAACTTAAATAAGGATGGTATAATAAAATTGTTGGGTCTGCCTTCGCACCTGGCTCCCATAGAATGCAAATAGCAACAAACTGTTATAAAGTCTTTTCATATCTATTTGTGTACGTATACTTTGATAATTATGATTCAGTTTGAAGAAATATGGTATAAAAAATTATGGGGTGTTCGTTCACGCATGATCTCCATAGAATGGAAATATGTCACAAAGTTTAACAAGGTTTTTTTAATATAGATCCACAGAATATTGTGATAAGTGTTTCAGTGTGAACACGTATGGTATAATAAATTATGGAGTTTATCTATTTTATTTTTACTATCATCATATTTTGCTTTGGTTTTGATACCCCCAAATTCGAAGCTATCTCTTTACAACCCTTCTTTTTCATAACCCGTCACACTTTAATGAATCAGAGTCCATTTTCTGTTGGCTGTCTTTGAACTCGGTCAACAACGGGTACTTTTGCTAGTATATATATATATATGTGTATATATATATATATATATATATATATATATATATATATATATAAAGAGAGAGAGAAAGAAAGAAAGTGCCAGAGAAAGAAAGAGACGGACAGACAGACAGATAGATAGAGACAGACGGGGTGTGTATGTATGTGTGTGAGTGTGATATATATTTCCAACCCCCACTGTGTTTCAATCGTACATTTCTCACCATCTAAAATATCAGTAAGCAAGACGAATTGCATTAGAAACACCATCATCTTTATGAATACGACGTTACTTTTTTCTTAATTGTCTGTCAGTTTCACAGCCAGAATTACCAGGACCCCCGCTGTCATTCTCCTGAAACATAATCTATCCATATTGCCGGCCATTCTTGACAGCAATCTCGATCTTACGTCACCATTGTCTTTATTGTTATCACATAATCTGATTGACGGGCATTACATAACAAAATGGTCATTTACATCGTAACCTGTATGCCAACTTCATGCGCATATATATATATATATATATATATATATATATATATATATTCATATGTATATATATATGTAGACATATGCATAAACAGCTGAGAATATATATATATATATGTATATTCATATGTATATATATATATATTCATACATGTAGACATATTTATATACATCTGTGAATATATATATATATATATATATATATATTTGTCAGCATATTAGTGAATACTAGCACATCGCCCGACATTAGCCGAAGCACATCGCCCGACATTGCCTGCGCGTAAAATATGATATTTTAATTTGTCTAGGTTCCGTATATATTATTATAGAGTCGTAATTTTAAAAGTAAAAAAAAGTAGTTAGTCACCATCAGCTAGAATCGAAACCGAAGCATTCAAATCTGGTAATGTTACGACTGTAACAACGCGACACGCATATAAACCAATTGGAAATTGAAAATATACTAAGGTGAATGTACAAAATGTTTAACGATTTTTTTCACTTTTGACCTCTTTGTAACCCCTTAAACAAAATTTTGACCAGCAAAAGCCGCATAAACTAATGGTCCATAAAAAACCCATTCATGTGAGGCCCGCTGGTGCCGTTCTGCGATCTTTAGCTTAGGAGGTGATAGAGTTTGGAAATATGAAGACAGACGGACAGACAGACAGCAGACCGACATACAAACAGACATATGGCCGTTTTATATATTAGGTCATTATTTGTATTTATTATTTTTGGTTAGATTCTACTTAACATAAATTACATGTTAAAGGTTATAATTTAAATACAAACACAAAAGGTGAGTAAAAGTACATAACGTATGCATAAATATAAAAATACGTTAAAGGTGATAACGTACGTACAAACATAAATGTGTGTTAAAAAGGAAAAATGTAGCAGGGATTTATTCGAATAATATAAACGCGCGTACACACAAATGAGTGTGAAAACTGATAACTAAGTACGAACATAAATATATGTTAAAAGTGATAAGATTCGTAAAAACATATATCTACGTGAAGGTTGCCTTTTTCAATTAGAACAATCCCCTTTTTTTTGTAAAAGAAAAAAATCACTTTTTGGATACCAACTGCTCTATCTATGATATTAAGCACGTTGATTTATTGGCCTAAGATAGTGTACGTTTCTTTTAAGTAAGAAGACCTCTAGGTTATTTCTGAAACGAATATTCTAATCCTTTTCTCTAGAAGAGAAATTATTTAAGTGATTAGTGAAAAAATCCGAGCAGTCATGCAGACCGCTACTAAAAGCACTAAATAAATATAATTATGGAAACTTACAGAGTACTCCTTAAATGCCACTGTTTTCTCTGTAATTAGAACATAGAAATAAATTTACACAACCTATTTTTCGAAGTCATTTCAATCTGAAAATTTGCTGGAAATAATATCTTGAAGCAAAAATTTGAGACAGTGACATCGAGTATAGAAAAATCAGAACTTTTATTTTATATATATATATATATATATATATATATATATATATATATATATATATATATATATATATATATATATATATATATATATATATATATCGGAGAGCTCGTTGTTCCTCACTTTTACACTTTTTGTAGGTCGTGTGCTTCACTGTTGAGTTTTTGGCCTTCATCCAACATTTGTGAGATGAGTGCATTTGGTTAATCAGTGCTTTAACTTCATCGCCACTTTCGTAAAACCGATCCTGGTGTTTTCTTTTCGGTATTCCAAGGATTTCTACTGCTACAGCTTGAGTTGCTTCTCGCAATGATTTCCAAGAAAATTCAACATCATCAGTTACACCAACACCCTCAATGTTTTCATCAAGCTTATTGGAGAGCTCAGTTCTCTTTTCCCTGGATTTAAGAGGCCGCACATCAATGCGTTTGGGGACTGTTGATCTTGTAACTCTGTGCCTTCGCACATGCAACGACAGTTTACTTCTGAGAAGGGCGTGATCCGAAAGATAGCAAGAATTGTGGAAAGAGCGAGTGATTTTGAAGTCACTCATGTGCTTCCACTTTGTTATGACGAAGTCAATAAGATGCCAGTCCCTTAAACGAGGATGCATCCATGTCGTCTTCCGATGCACAGGTTGTTGGAATATGGTATTTGTAATACAGAGGTCAAACTCCCTACAGATTGTAAGAAATCGTAAACCATTTGCGTTTACCTTGCCCATGCCATGCTTACCAAGTACAACGGTCCACTACAGATGGCCACTACCAACACGAGCATTGAAATCGCCAGCAAGAACGCGTTTATCATGGTGTCGAACTCTGGAGAGGACATCAAGGAGGGTATCGTAGAAGTCATCTTCTCTTGATCTGAACTGGTTAACGTTGGGGCGTAACAACTAACTAGCGTCACCCTGGTGTTTCCTTCTAACTCTAGGGAAAGAGTTGCCACACGATCAGATATGCCTTTGGGCAAAGACGATAAGGACTTTGCCATCTTGGACTTAATGGCAAAACCAACGCCTGACTGGCGGGGTTCATTTTCTGCCTTTCCTGACCAAAAGAAGTCATATCCACCCTTTTCCTCTCGAAGTTGAGAATTGCCAGGCAAGCGAGTTTCGCATAAGACAGCAATGTCAACATAATACCTCTGTAACTCAAGAGAAACAAGGGCTGTCTTACGCTCGGGTGCAGCATCATTATCCTGGAGGGTACGAACATTCCAATACCCTATTGAGAAATTCTTTGTTGAGGTTTTTTGTCGTGTTCTATTGTTCTGACTGCGCAACTGGATAACCAGACAGCTGCAGCGGGCTGCCAAGTTAAGTGGTGAGCAAGTCATTTTTTAGGGCTCCTTTTATCGCCCCTCCCCGCCACAGGGAAACAGTGTTATCCCTAAATAGGGGGGCTTTGTCCCTGATTGAGGACACGAACAGCACAATTGCTCACAGGTTTGTGCTAGAACGGCCATCTACCATCAGCCGCCACTGCGCAGAGATCCGGCTGAGGACTTCCAGTAATATCTTTTACCTGTCCCCGTCGCTTTCACTCCATCGCCAGTGGATTCTTGCAGGACAGTGTGAGGCTTTCATAATGAAATTACGATAAGCTGTCAAAAACCCACACAAATGACTTGATTTAAGTGGCGAAGGCTCGTGTAGGACCATCCATACTTTTTGGAACTGCTGATTAACTCACTTGGTGCAACCCAATTGCCACAGAACAAGCAGACAACAGCCCTCAGGTTTGATGTAAGAGTGTCCTTCTTTTAGTGGCATAACCGCGCCCCCAGACACCAACCTGGTAATTTCCTTGTACCGGCGCAAATATATATATATATATATATATAAATATATATATATATATACTTATATATATATATATAATATACATACACACAAACACACATGATGCTAGTTGGCCACCCCGAAAAGGGGTTCATTCGCCCTTTGAATGGTCTTGTTTTTAATCCTTCAGGGAGACTAGCCGCCCTCCTCACCAAACAAGTCTATTGGGGGAACTAGTTTAGTCGCCGGTGACCCAAGACTGAGGCAGGTAGTACTGGGTTACATGGTACCAGTAGCATATGGCATGACCTGACATAATTTACCTAATGCTGAAACATGCATTTAATGATTTGGACACTGGTGTCAAGTTTCAATTTCGGTCATCCGGTGGCTTATTTAACCATCAACGGTTTAAGGCCAAGACCCTTCTTCGCACCAAAATTATTCGCGACTTGCTCTTCACTGACGATGACGCACTGGTAGCCACACACATCCTTTGAAGAAGCTCAGGTTCTTCTTGATCGATTTTCAGCCGCGTGCAAGGCCTTTGGCCTGACAATTAGCATAAGGAAGTCTGAGTTAGTGCATCAGCCACATCCTACTCCAAAACAAGTTGAAGGCGTAAAGCAAAATCCACCAGAGTATAGATTTCCTGCGCGCAAGCTGAAAGTCGACTGTCATGATATCAATTATGTCAAGTCCTTTCCTTACCTTGGTAGCAAGGTGAACCAGGGCGGTTCTCTTGATGATAAAATTGTCAACAGGATTGCTAAGGCCACTTCTGCCTTTGGAAATCTTCGCCATCGCTTGTGGAACGAAAGGGGTATTCGACTAGACACAAAAATCCTTGTCTACCGTGCTGTTGTTCTTTCCATTCTTCTTTATGGATCTGTGTCATGGACCCCATACAGACATCACATTAATCAGCTGGACGTTTTCCACAAAAGCTGTCTACGCTCCATATGTGGTCTTAGCCTCCGCGACAAGGTATCAAATGCCGAATTATTCACAAAATGCAAAATATCTGGCATTGAATCATTCCTTATTCAATCGCAATTGCGGTGGGCTGGTCATGTATTGAGGATGCCCGATGACAGAATTCCAAAAATTGCGATGTACAGTCAATTTGAGGGTGGTAAAGGAATTGTCGGACGTCCTTGGCTTAGGTACAAGGACAAGTTGAAGAGTAAATTGTCTGCAGTGAACATACCATACAGGAGTCTTGAGGATGAGGTGAATGACCGAAAAGGATGGAGATCAAGGTGTTTTGAAGGTCTCTAGAGGTTTCAATCTGAAAGCTTAAGGCAACTGAATGAAAACAAATGAAAAAAAGCAGCCGCACCAATATCTGCAGCGTTAAATCCACATTCATGTTCTATTTGTGGCCTTGTTTGCAAGTCCCTTGCTGGACTAAAAAGTCATCAGAGGCAAAAGCATGAAAGAGTTTTAGAAATATGGGTTGTCCGAACCTCATACGTCGAAATCGACGGGAGAGTCACTCATCATATATATAAAGAGAGAGAGAGAGAGAGAGAGAGATCGCAGGTTACAACAATTTAATTAATATGTTTCTTATACTTAGAGACTAAACAGAACAAAGGAAATTAACATGTGGACAAAAGTTAAGAAAAATCATATTAATAACTGATTGTAAACAAAATATCAATAGAATTTAATATTTAGTAAATATCACATTTTCACCGATTTCATTGCGCTCTCGACTACATGATCTTATTAATTTCTGGCAAAAATCTTTGGTAATTTCCTCCTATTTTTTAAAATAACTTCGGCAAAGGTTCCTGTGTTTTTATTCCTATTTTAAGCTTTTTCACAAAATATGTTCTAAAAATTTTCTTTTGGATTCATATCAAGGCTGACCAGATAATTAGGACGATACATTTTATATCTTAAACTTCCAATCGTCATTTAAAGGAACAACATCTCATTGTGTTGTTAGTTCAAGTCAATATGTCCTCTCGCCTACTCCAGGCCTACCCTTTAGTTTGTTTTTAAAATAAGAGGCTTCTAAATTGAAATGCGTTCAGGTAACCCTGCAGTTTTTTACTTGACAAATAATCGATTTCCTTGACATTCTATTATTTGTATTTTCATAAAATTTACGAGCAATCAAGGTAGAATTTTAAAATCAGCGTTTGTAGACATTCCATCCGTTCTTCGATGTTTTCTTTACGATGTGTTTAAAGTTTGACGGATTTTGGTTTGGAATCTAACATGTAATCTGTGTTATGGTTTTATACTTTATATTGCACATTTTATATCTGCTAATCTGATCATTAACGACATAATATATCTATAAACAATATTAAAAATCTCTGAAATGTACTGATTTATTGATACGAAGCGATAATAACTTTTTTTCTGTTAGATGGGAAAGCATCAGTGTAAACATAAACTCTTTATGATAAATGAATTCTTACTTCTAGTTGACAAGTTCCATCAGGTTTTCTATTTTGTAAACCAAAGGATTTTGCAAATTATTAACATCGTTCTTTAACTTTGTCCAAAGGTGTATATCCTTCGTTTCGTTTAATATTTATTTTTTAATGTAGAATTTTGTAATATTATGCAATATAAATATGCATTAATTTTTATTCGGTAAAAATTTCATTTGGAATCTTCCATTACTTTTAAAGTAATACGTATATTTATGTTATGTTTTTGTTCCTTTCAATCCTTATGCTATAGCCGCTGATATATATATATATATATATATATATATATATGTGTGTGTGTGTGTGTGTGTGTGTGTGTGTGTGTGTGTGTGTGTGTGCGTAGACTCGGCCATAATAAAAGGAATTAAAAATATAAAAACGATAAACAACCACAGAATTCGCGCATAAGCCTGAGGAGTCCTAGAGTGGGTGAAACGCCGAATATTCAGTGTAGCCTAATCGCCATATATATTTTATAACTTGCTAACAAGCTCTACCTACGTATTGAGCACTTTTGAAGTAAATACTTAAAGTTTACTCATAAATCTATACTTTCGTATATTAATTTTATGTGAGTAAATTAAGTAGTTATATATATATATATATATATATATATATATATATATATATATATATATATATACTACGGGTTATTATATTTTTTTCGTATTGGTATTCATATTGAAAACCTTTTTTCTATTTATTTTAAAAGAACATAAATCTTTGTTATATACAGATCGAGGAGTTGCATTTATCTGAAAACATCTAGCTAATTTGCATATTCTTTTAAACATTCATTTTAATTAATTCCTTATTAGATTTTTTTCGATTTTCTTATTAGATGATCATCTTTAGTTAACTATTACGTCTAATTATATTCGTGCCAATATTTTACATGATTTACACTTGCATAATATTTGCGTAAAAAGGATATAGTAAAAACAAAAGTTTTTCTATTTATATTTATGTATGCGTATAAATGTTTGTTTAAAATATTTTGCCTACCAAACTCCTTTGTCAGTTTTTGAACTACAGACGTGCGAAAATTTATATTTGAGTTTCAGCCAGGTAAAGTCTGTAGAAAGATGTAAGAATTAAAGAAATAAAATTTGCAACGTGAAGGTTGAACGAAGGCATTAGGAATATGCATGCGTAATGTAGTAGCTAATGGTTAATGTTTTAATTTTTAGCCTTGAAGAAAGCATATGTTAACAGCTCCGTCACTAACGTAAGAAGAAAAAAATAAATCGTAAAAATATATCGAATTTGCTGCAATCATATATATATACATATATATATATATATATATATATATATATATATAGAGAGAGAGAGAGATAGATATAGATATATATGTATAATATGAATGTATATATATACATATATATATATATATATATATATATATATATAAATGATTTCAGCAAATTCGTTCTCGAATATTTCAATCCTTTATATACGAAGAAAGCTCAGCGATGAGCCGCAACAAAGTGCTTTTAAGCCCGGTTAAATTCAGCCATTCTTTGGCAGAACAGTAACAGGCGCCACTAGCAACACGAGCTGGAATATTACTTCTAAACTGCCTACATCTCGCACGTCTGCCCGCCGTTGAAACTAGTAAATTCTTTTAGGTAGATAAGAAAGTTCTTACGGTTCTTAACTTTTAAATTCAGATGAATATATCTCGGCTCAAGCAAAAATTTATTGATCGAAATAAGCACCATCAGAATCAACTCACTTTTCTCAAGACAAAAACAAGTGCATTTATGCCAGAACAAAATAAATCTTGCGTTCTGGTGATAATGAAGTCGCTGAAGGCGTTTTTGATATCTCTTAAGTATTTGAAGCATTTCTCACGCAGAAAATTGCTGAGATATTTTAAAAGGTCGTAGTCACTAGGTGAGGTATGTAGAGTATGGCGGATAATGCAGAGTTCGTAGTCCAATTCGTTCAATTTCTGCAGGATCAGTTTATCGAGATCGGGCAATGTCGTGGAGGAAAATTGGTTTTTTTCTCTTGAATAATGTTGGATATTGCTGTCGACGTATCTAATGCATTTCATGTATTTGTTGACAGTACTTCACCGCCATAATGTTTTCGCCTGCATTCAACAAAAAAAAAACTGTAATGGTGAGATCGGTCGCAGACCACGAATCAGTACGCATCACTTTCTATTTGTGCAATTCTGGCTTTGCGAAGCTTCGTCGACATTTAATTACTGGGCGTCGCTTGTTGCCTATTTTTCCTCGCAACCTTGTCGAAAACGGGTCGTTCTTGTTGAAAGGAAGATTGCACTTTGCACTTCTTAACGGCATTTCATTTTGTTGTTTTTCAATTCGTGAGGCAACTTTTTATCAAGTATGTTGCATTCAGTCTCTCACAATTGATTGGTAAGTCTCGTATACGTAACGCCCAATTCAAAAGCAAGTTTTTAAACAGTTGTGCGTGGATTAGCTTCGATTAAGGTTCTTAAATGATCGTTGTTAACATCCAATTGCCGATTACTTCACTCATTATTATCAAGACTTTCGTTGTCGCAACGAAATTTCTAAAACCACCAATGTGCTATGAGTTCAGTAATGATTCCTGGTCAAAACACTCAGTTGATAGTTGTTTTAACAGCTTTTCGCTCTAGCTTGAAGTAAAATAAGGAAATAGTGCGAATTTGTTTTATTTTCAACCTTCTATTTAACTTTCTTAAAAGATGGCATTATTATTTTTAAACAATTCTAACTTAAACGAGTAGATAAAGCGAAAAACGCTCTTTAAAATGGCACATAAAGTAAAGGTATTATAACAATAACCTATTTGAAAATACATCGTTTGCAGTTCAAATTAAAAATCCCGGAATAAATTTCTTCTCACCCTAATATTTATGTGTCATATATATGAACAAATGATTAATAGACATAGATATTTATGTGTTATATACATGAACAAATGATTAAAAGACATCTTGAAAAAGAGTTAAAAACATATTTAATTTTTAAAAGGAAGCACAAGATAAGTGGATAGTCTTTAATCCGCGGAGTTTCGAAGAAATACTCTCCTTCTCATCAGAGGGCAGGTATTAGCAAAATGCGGGATCGGATTTTGCAAGTAAAAGTATTTAATGAAACTACAAGTAAGTCACAGATCTTACTTGGATAAAAAAAAGGGTGAGGTAAGGGGAATACGAGGTAAAAGAAAAATGATAAAAAGATTTCACATGAATGGATAGTCCGGTGAAGGGTAAAAAATCCAAGAATGGTAAAATCCAAAACGGTCGAATTAAAAATTTCCAATCCAATGGGTAAGTTCCAAATGGTCCAAAATGATCCAAAAGGCAGAGTTCGCCAATGGAATGAATTCCAAATCATTACAAGAAAAATCACTGGAGAGAATATTTAAAACACGCCTGTCAAGGTTGGAGGAATCAAGTAAATTTATATATATATATATATATATATATATATATATATATATATATATATATATATATATATATATATAGCACTTTACTATTTTAATTACAAAAACAACTGGTTTGACTTGACCATTTCCTTAGAAATAGGAAGTTGTATCAGATATATATCATCTCGCTGGTTAAATAGCCATCAAAACCATACATTTATTATTGTTTGTAATTCGAATAAGACAGATTGTTTTTCCACTTGTAAGTAATATTTATCGTGTACATTTAAGTATAAGTTGATCTCGTGTAACTGTTGAACGGTTGATATATTTCTTCTGTGGATCAACTGTGTCTTCTTGTTGTTTAATATTTGTATCAAATTATCTTTATTGTAATATAGTTTCAGTACCTAGCTCCCCTGTGTACACATCACACTTTTTTATGCTAAAGGTGCAAACGGTTAGCTAATAAATAAACTTTATGAAGCTTGTTCGTATGTAAACATATTGCAAAACGGTAATTTTTTTCAAACCGATCAGATTAAGATAATATGCAATGTAGTAAAGAATTATATATTGTTGTCTGATCTTTCGACACTTGGTCTCGCCTGCCATATTATATTCTATTATATCATATGTGAAATCACATCAACATTATTGATAGAAAAGTGCAACAAGCCATGTAAAGAAAAGAAAGTTTTGCACATCTATAAAATATATGTATGTTTCTCAAAAGGAAACTTTAAACTTGCATACCATAGCAGTATCCAAAAGCACTTTCAAGCTAATATCTTTCGTAGGTTGTTCCACAAATCAAAAATTTCACATGTTTAGTGACCTTACGGCAATAGTGATTGAGTCAGCCAATGTGAATTTTAACATAGCTCACACTGAGTGCATGATGATAACTCTGATTCTCGTTCACAGAGATGAGTAATATAATGTTGACGCAAGGGACAGTGAGTTAAACGCTAGGCAAAACAGAGATATGAGTATATGATGAATGACATCACGTTTTAAAGCTGGGAGAAAAAGATTCTTTTTTTTTTTTTTTGATAAATCTCTCTGGTGAAGCGGTACGATTTATACACCGGCAATAATGCATAGAAAACCTAACAGGAATATTACACCAATTCTTTGTAAGACATAAATTAGAAACTTAAGAAGTAAATACTGGACTAAGATGATATTCGCTCTTAATAAAACCTGGAAAAACAGCGAATCTTTCTGCTTGTGCCCATTTTCCCGTGAAAACAGTATTTTTATAGCAACGACTTCACGAAACGACCACAAAAAAAGAAACGGAAAGCTAGAATCTAGTCTTCACCATCTGTTGAGGTTAAAAATAGAAGCTATTCTCCAGGGAGTAAACCATGGATCCCTTATTATTTGACTTGATTATTTCAATGACACCAAATCAATAATTACTCAATTTAAGCCTGTGCGATTTAATTCATCCTTGTTGACGATATCGAGTCATTTCATATTTCTGCATCAGATTCCATAATCCAAAAGCACTTTCAAGCTACTATCTAACATTGGTTAACTATTTGTTGTAGTAGGTTATTGCTTATATCAGGTACAAGAAAATTATAAACAAACATTCCCGTAATCAGATATGATCAATGCAAAAAAATAAATAAATAAATAACAACGAATAGCAAAAACAAACATTAACAACAAAAACAATTCAAAGGACCAAAAATATAAGCAAAATATAGAATGCTAACACAAACCAAACAAAAACATCAAGATGAGCATTGATGTGATACGTGTATTAACTTGGGCTGAAGAAAACAGGAGATTTCACACGAATGGTTATACATCACACGAATGATTATACATCCTTAAGATAGTAAGGTTCTCGAGAATTGAATGTGCAGTTCAAATTTGGTACCGTGGGGAAGCATTTTGTCTCACAAACCTCAAGAAACATCAATGACCGATGCCAACGGGAAATCAATGGCAAACGGCTGCTGCGATAACGGGCAATCATCTGCACGAATAGTCAAGATGTGGAGAAAACCGGAATTCTAGGTAGACTTGTTGTCACTCGGTCTCCAGGGAACACCACAAGTTACTGCCAGTGAGCGATCACTGATGATGGCCTGTGAAACAACTCCTAGTGAGTTAAATATTTATAAAAAAAATAAAAAAAAAAATAATAATAATAATAATAATAATAATAATAATAATAATAATAATAATAATAATAATAATAATAATAATAATACGCTAATAGTAATTCGTGTATCACTTCTCAATATGGTCCACTCAAGATAAGGACAATTCCGATGCCTCCGTTCAGTCTCGAAAGACAAAGGGTGCCGTTTGGGGGAGGGGTAGCTGAACGTGTAATTGTGTGGCAAGGATTGCGACATTCCCAACCATATATGACAACGCTACCATCTATGGCAGTACATCAAAGACCATTAACGACCAAGTTCTCTCTGATTCTCTCTCCTCTAATCTTCAGAATATGGTACAATGGGGAAAGAAGTGGTTGGTTATTTTTAATGCATCTAAAACCAAACTTCTGTCTTTACATCATCGATATTCTGATCCCCATCTGGCATCAATTGAAATGAATGGCTCTCATGTTGAGGAAGCTTCATGTTTTGACAAGCTCCTGGGATTGACTAATACTCCTGATCTGAAGTCGAACACGTACATGAAATCTGTTGCAAAGGATGCTGGGAAAATGGTGGGATCCTTCTGTCGATCCAGTAGATATCTCACTGCTGCTGCAATTCTCAAATTATGCTGCCTTGATAGAGTTCAAAGCAGCATTCGTAGCCTAGTGGGGGAATCCCTTTTCACTCCCTTGCAACTTCTATCTCACAGAAGAGACATTGCGAGCCTGTCTCTTCTTTATCGTTATTTTCATGGCATGTGCTCGACAGATCTTTAATCTATGGTCCCCTCTCGCCAAACTTTCACAAGAAACACTCGTCTATCTGAAAACACCATCATTAATCCCCCACTCTTTATCTGTGCCTAAACCTACTTGTAGATTCCATGAACATGCTTCTTTCTTAGAACTGCACACCTGTGGAAATTTCTTCTTTGCCTGCTTTCCAGCTGAGTACAATATGGTCGTCTTCAAATCCAACGTAAATAAGTTCTTGATGAGCCGTTCCCCTTAAGTAATCCAATTTACCAAACATTCACTACTAACAATTATTACGAAATTGCCCCATAGAACACTGTACGCTTATTAACCCTTATTCTCGAGTGGTCTCTGGGTCTTGATAAACGGTGATTCCTTTGTAAAAAACAAAATCTGTGTTAATGTGAGAAGAAGCAAATTATTAAGTCGCGATCATATAAATTTGTTTATAATAATAATAATAATAATAATGATAATAGATGATGAGAATAATAATAGATAGAGATGTCCTTTTCTCTTCCTTGCAACCTCTATCTCTGATGTATCGTTATTTTCATGGAAAGTGTTCGACTGAGCTTCAATCTATGGTCCCCCCTCGCCAAACTTTCACAAGAAACACTCGTCTAGCTGTAAACACTATCAATAATTACCCCCACTCTTTATCTGTGCCTAAACCTAAACGTAGATTCCATGAACAAAGCTTCTTTCTTAGAACTGCACGCCTGTGGAATTGTCTTCCGTTTCCTGCTTTCCGGCTGAATACAATATGGTTGTCTTCAAGTCTAACGTAAATAAGTTCTTGATGAGCCATTCCATATAAGTTATCAAATTTACCAAATTTTCATTACTAATGATTACTATATTGTCCAATTTCTACTGTACACTCTTTAACCCTTATCCTTGAGTGGCCTCTTGGCCTTGATAATGTGGTGATGCCTATGTAAAAAAAATAAATAATAATAATAATAATAATAATAATAATAATAGGAGAAACCAAGCAAATACAGAGAGCTAGCCAGAGAGTTAAAAGGGATTTGGATGATGAAGAAAGTCCAAATAGTACTGATAATAGTAGGAGCACTAGGAACAATCCCGAAAAACTTCGAAAAAAAATGTCAGAAATTGGAATCAGAGGAATAACTGCAAAATTACAACGACTAACGATAATGAAAACGACTGAAATATTAAGGAAAACCCTTGAATGCGGAGAATAATACAAGACAATATAACGAATAAGCGTTACAGGGAATGAAGAACACCGAAACTGCATATTTACAAGTTCTACACCCCCCCCCCATCATGCACTCCCCCCATTGTTTCATCACCGATCCCCTCCCCAGCAAAAATGATACCAAAGGGCCCAGAAGGGTCAATAAGGACTGAAAGACCGAGGAGCGAGCGCTAACCAGCCCTCGGCTGGACAAGCGCAAAGAGAACTGGGACCTTGGGAAGGTTGAGTTCCACTCAAATTCCAATATAAACAAATGGCTAACTACCAGAGAGAAATCAATGATAAGCGGCTGTTGCGATCAGGCAAATTCATTTGCAAATGCTATCGAAGGAGGTGGAGAGGGCTGGACGTCTGGGGAGACTTGTTGTCACTCAGCTTCCAGAGAATACCACATATTTCCAATCAGATCGTTTGTTGACTTGTGTAAAAGCTCTATGTGAGCCAATAACAACAACAATAATAATAATAATAATAATAATAATAATAATAATAATAATAATAATAATAATAATAATAGTGTATATATATATTCCTATATGTTTATATATATATATATATATATATATATATATGGCTATATTTCACTATATGTTGTTGAGCACTTTCAATTGAAATAAAAAGTCAGTCAATTTAGCTCTTGTGCGCAGATCATCATATAATGGTTGAATAACTCTGACAGACGTTAAATACCATTTAAAAAAATAAATGTTTAAATTTCAACAATATTTCACACGGTTAACGGCAGCCGAATTGATTGGATCTTTGCTAATGACGCCAGAGATGGCTTCTGTTGCCAGGTTCAGATCTGTTGACTGGTGTTAATCGTGACACCTTGCATGGATGATTATCGAAAGAATGAAACACTAGTGTCTGTAAGTCTGTAATAGTTATTATAGTAAAAAATTATATATATATATATATATATATATATATATATATATATATATATATATATATATATAGGATGATTACGGCTGCATGAAACCATACTTAGAGTGAACTATATAAATATTAGACAAACTGGAAACTTGAGAAAAAGAAATATCGGTAGAGGAGCAGCTATATGAACTGTTTATAAGACTATCGAAATAAGAGATACAAGAGAACACACAGTTTTCACTGCTAATTCGACACTTAAAAAGAGAAATAAAATCACCACTTATAGCTGCACAAAACAGCACGATTATTAGAAAACATTTAAAAGTAATATCGATTCTAATTTTCTTCTTTTTTTTCACTCAGCTTCAATCTTTTTATTTTATTTTTAGAACTTATTCACCCCAAAACATGCATACTGCCCCTGAGACTTAAGGAGTTACTATGATTAGAAATGCAATTTATAGTGCGTAGAAAGATGTTTTCCATACTGCAATTTAGTTTTAGCATATTGACACTGCCAGCGAAATAGTGAGCAGGAAGGGGATTTTGTAATTATTTCCATCGCTTGGAAAATAAATGCGAAACCTTCTTAACTATAAAGAAAAATCATAGAATATAAACATATTCACATAACGATATTTTTTCGTTGAAGGTCAATGTTTATCAAGAACATTCGCCATTCGGAGAGACATATTCATGAGACAGGAATAAATAACATCTGAAAGTTAGGGAGCACGATCAGAGTACTAACGGTATTATTTTCAATCAGGAATGTATTGGCATGGTATTGGAAATTCAAACAAATTGTAATCAGCAAAGGTCCGACACCTTCATGACAAAGCTATGTTCATGGGAATTCCGCTCCGCTCTAGTTAGATCGAAGGTGAAATTTGAGTCTTTTCTCCATTGTAGTGGAAAGGGGATTTCTTGCTGCGACTGTCTTACACAGTAAACCACAAAGCTTGAACTAATTCACGACCTTTTATAGAAATAACGAAATATATAGGTGATACTAGCAACGTCTTTTGTATAAGAAATTAATTGTAAAGTAGAAAAGATATATATGTGTGTGTGTGTGTGTGTGTGTGTGTGTGTGTGTGTGTGTGTGTGTGTGTGTGTGTGTGTGTGGAGTCGTTTTAATACACGGGTAAAGCAAGAAATATTGTTTTGTACGGCAACTTCATAGATGTGACAACAGTATTTCGTCTTTGCACCTATCTGACACTTGTGTAGGCCGAGAGTTGCATCTTAAGCTAGGTACCTTCTGGAGCGGTTTCATGATCGAAATATTGTTCAGTCGGCCTAATATTTATTTTCCAATTTAAATATGGAATGAAAGTCAGTCCAAGCGGCTTATCCGACATAGGTCTTCTCCAAAGTGAGAGACGTGAATTCCGACTGGGGAAAAACAGAGATCTGAGCGTTGGTAATGAAAGAAGTGTAAAATATAACAGGCCATTTGTACCCACTAATTTATGCGTACTTTAAATTGCGTTATTAGAAATATTGCGACTACAAATCTTGATGTCGATCAAGTGTGATCAGAGAAAAGGCGATAGAGAGAAATAAAAATCTGCTCAAGTTCGCAAAACCATTAAAATAAAAAATAAAAAAATCTCACGCATTTCACAGAACATAGACACCCTCCAGAAGGAAACTCTTTATTTTATACCGCCATATTATATATATATATATATATATATATATATATATATATATATATATATATATAGTGAGAGTCGACGTTGCTCGGGATTGAATGATGATCAACCAATATTTCACATTCACATATTTTTATTCTCATCGAACGAAATCTGTGAGATTGCCGATTTTTCAATAAAATACACTAATTGCACAGAAGGAAGCTTCACATGCCTCCCCGCACTGATTTAACCCACTATAAATCTTAGTCTACATTGCAATGTAGAGAACCTACTGTTGATTTTATAAAATTATTTTCATATATAATGTCTTAAATGAAAGTTTCAAATTCTATAGTGCAAATATCCTGGTTCAGTTTTTATCTAAACAGAAACATTCATTTCGAACGGACCCCTGTGATTCCGATGAATTTACTGTAGATTTTATATCCTGAACCTTTCGGTGTGTGTTGTGATAAAACTTTTCTAATACACTTGTGATATTAGGTTGCATAAGTTATTAACTTGGGTCAAAATCGCATGTCCCTTCTGTCCTCGGCTTTTTTTTTAGATCATCGATCATCGATACTTACCGTAGACATTCCGATACCTAACCAATCTAAGAAGATATAAAAACTATATTTGTTTGAAATTTAATACTACTCAGCCAAGCCATTTCGGAATCTATAGGAAAAAATACACGCACAAACTTTCTTTTAATATGATATGAGATATTATGATTTAATCTGTATACATTGATATGTTCCACAAAAGGGATATTTTGTTAAAGTAGCTGAGTGGCTCGGGCTAAATATTCGAGTTACAATTTAAAGAGTCCAACATGTGTTTATGATCGGAGCTATATATTAAAGTGCAAGGTTTTTTTTATGTCTTTCGACGTTTTCTCCAAGCTTCTCTACCCGTAGGTAATTATGGCTTAACCAGCCAATGATATTCTTGTGAAAAGGACCGTAGATGCACTCATATTCATGTGTGTACGTTTTCCGTATTTACGCGCGGACGCGCGTATGACAGCAGCAGTAAATGTATGCAATAACGAAGCTGTCCATGATGTGATGCCACAGCGAGAGGACAAAAGTATTATAAAATAGAAAAACGTGGTTCCTATGGTTAGAAAAGGACAGAGATAGACATGTTACACAGGTGGCCCGAGAGCGGCAGGAAAAGACGCGTATCAAACATGGCAGGACAGAGAGGAAGTACCTCGTGTCTGCTATAGCAATGTCTTGTTAATTACATTGAAGTTCAAGAGGATTTTACATAATAGACAAAGCGTTATTCTGGAAAGTACCTGTAAATAAATATGCTTTAAAAAAAGGAGTAAGATTCTTTCCTGGTCTTTGTCTCCCTGCAACAGCGTCTACATGTTAGATGAGAAGGAGAGTATTTCTTCGAAACTCCGCGGATTAAGGACTATCCATTTATCTAGTGTATCCTTTTCAGATTAAATATGTTTTAACTCATTTCAAAGTGTTTTTTAACACATTTTATTAACTGTTTGCTCAGATATATATATATATATATATATATATATATATGTACATATATATATATATTATAAACTGTATACATACGCACACGCATAAACGTATATATATATGTATGTATATATATATATGTATATATATACATATATTATGAGGAGATCATGTGTATATATGTGTGTCGCCGGTGCGAGAGTGAATTGACATAGAAGCAGAGCGCGTTTCCCAAGAGTCCAAGACGCAAAAGTGCATTAGAACCCATACAATTTCTCATTTAGTGTAAGGGAAAGTTAGTTTTAACCGCGCTCCCCGGTTCTATCGAGCGTACTGAGGCGTGGAGCCATCCAGACTTCCAACTCTCGGCATCTTTATGGTGTATCCGTAGCAGGCAGACCTCCGTTATCTTTTCGGGTGTAAGGGAATATAATAGGAGAAAACTATCATGTTGTCATGTTTTTTTGTTTTGTTTTAAAACTTAAAAAGAAAATATCTGTTGATTAACTTTGCAGTTCTTGATAAGATTTACCGATTTTCCTCACCATACGAGTAAAGACGACCTCTTAAAAATGTGGGTGGGTCGTTTCTTTATTTACTGTATATTTTTGTTACGTTTCATTTTGTAAGGAAAAATGAATGAAAATCTAAAAAAATTATGAATAGATTATTTGTCATATGTATGCATATATATATACATATATATATATATGTGTGTGTGTGTATGAATATATACATATATACGTATGTATATATACTTATGTATATATATGTATATATATATGCATATATGTATGCATATATACATATATATATATATATATATAGATAGATAGATAGATAGATAGATGTACAGGGTGTCCATAAAGTTCGTGTGCACTTTAAAAAATTTATAACTTTATTTATATTTGCGATAGAAATAATCTGTAAAAAATGTTATAAATTTTCATGTTTTTCATGTTTTTCAGAATCAATTTGACCCCATGGCTTCAATTGAGGAAAAAGTAAACTGTGTCATTTGGTTGGCTGAATGTAAATCTACTATTGCTGTACAAAGAAAGTTTAGAATTGAATACAATAAAAAAAGCGCCTCATAGGAACACCATTGTTAAATGGATGAAAAAATTTTAAGAGACAGGCTCTGTCCATGATAAACCACTGTCTGGAAGGGCATGTGTCAGTGACGAAAGTGTTGCTTCCATAGAAGAATCCTTTACTGCAAGTCTAAGAAAGTCTGTAAGACGGGCATCATTGGAGCTCGGGCTGCCAAAATCTACTGTGCATAAGTTTCTGCGGGCAAAACTTCTTATGAAAGCTTACAAAATTACATCAACAGTTGTTAGAAGAGGATTATTATGCACGGCTAACCTTTTGTCACTAGTTCAATGAAAACTTTGCAATGATGCATTTGTGAATAATTTACTGTTTTCTGATGAAGCAACATTTCACATTAGTGGCAAGGTGAACAAGCATAATTGCCGAATTTGGGGAATTGAAAACTCAAATGAAACTGTTGAACACGAAAGGGGCTCTCTTAAATTAATGGGTGGTGTGCTTTGGGAATAAATCGAATCATACGGGCATATTATTTTGAAGATCGTGTGTTAACAGTGACAGCTACTTAGATATGTTGCAGAATTACTTTATTCCGTAACTTGAACAATTAAACTTGAAAGATGAACAGTGTTTCAACAAGATGGAGCTCCTTGTCACTTTGCTCGGCGTATTAGACAGTTTCTAAATCAGGAATTTACTAACAGATGGATCGGAAGGGGGGGACCATTTCATTGGCCTCCACGTTCGCCAGATTTTACTCCAGTAGATTTTTTATGGGGACATGTGAAAAAATTGTGTATGCAACCAAACCTAGTTCATTGGAAGATTTGAACGCTAGAATAACTAATGTGATTTCAGGCATTACTATAAATCATTTGGCAAGTGTTTCGTGAACTGCAAAATCGTATTACCCTTTGTATTGCTAATGATGGAGGGCATGTGGCTAGTTAAATAAAATTTCAATAAAAGCTTAAACATATATAGATTTACTCCTTTCAAATCCATTTTACAGATTATTTCTATTGCAAATACAAATAAAGTTATATTTTTTAAAGTGCACACGGACTCTATGGACACCCTGTATATATATATATATATATATACATATATATATATATATATATATATATATATATATATATATAAATCCAGGCCTGATATATTCAAAGGTAGGAATTAATGAAATCAACGTGGTTGTTAGATAGTGCTCGGTAACACGAGTAGAATATTTTTTTTTATTATTTATTCGAAGATAAACAGTTACATTTGGTCGCTACAAACAGCCATCTGTTTCAGTCGAAGATACTTCGTCAGGCGACACTGAACCATTTGACGCTACCTTCGATGTAGCTTCGAATGGTTCAGTGTCACGTTACGAAGATTGATTGACTGTAACAGACTACTGTTTGTAGCGACCTTATGTAACTGTTTTCCTTCGAATAAATATTAATAAAAAATATATATATAGTTATATCAATGTATACACATACACACAGACACGCACACACACAGACACACCCACACAGACACACAAACAAAGACACCCCCACACACATATATATATACATATATATATATATATATATATATATATATATATATATATATATATATATATATTGGGTAACTTGGGCAAGGCTGGATTTTCTAAGAGGACTACTCAACAAGATTGTATTTACATTAGATTTGAATGCGACACACGTTATGTTGTTCAACAGACGGAGAGTTCTGGGAAAAATATACCTATTAGATTTTCCTTCAGACTGTAGTGGCATGGAGCATTAAATAAATGGTAAGGTTCCATGCTAGTAAGACGAAGGTGCTCTCATTTAGCAATTATTAGAAGCCTTCCTAGCCACCGATTGCGATAACCAAGACAAGCTTTACCTGAGTGTTCTTCTTTCAAACTCATCGCATTTACATTTACAGGCAATATAAACAGGAACACATATATTGAGGAGATTGCGAAGTCTGCTACAAAAAGGTGGGGTTTCTCTATCGAGCTAGAATATTAATTACACTCTGGAGTATCCCGTACCTGTACAAAGCAATAATTCACACTTGCATGGAGTATTATTGTCACATCTGGGCTAGTGCATCTTCCGCTAGACTCTGCCTTCTTGTATATAGTCCAAAGAAGAGTATCTGCACCGTAAACTAAGCTCCAACTATTGCTCCATCGCTGCTATACAGCATAGCTGTTCACGTTTTACAAGTATTGTAATAGAATGTACTCTGAGAGATGTATTGCACTTGTATCTCCTCGACTGCATACCTCGATGAACCCAACAAAATCACACCTCTTCACGGTAGAATCCCTAAATACCAGAACGCCTTCTACGCTACTGGTATCCTCTTGTCGAACAGCTAGATATTCTGCTACCCGTTTCTGTGCCTGTACTGGTATGCAGAAGTTTAAATATAACATAAATAAATACCTTACTCATCTCCTCTAAACATGATCCCAAATAGTAGTCACTTACGTATAAGTTATTAGCTGCCATATTTTGGATGAACGTGTGTAGAAAAAACACAATCATTGTAGTATTGGTTCTAAAACGACGCAATTTTTATTATATAAAAGCTTAAATATATGATTAACACTAAGATTGAGAAAACAAAAATATTATAGAGCAAATTAAGGTTGTGTTCCTCTACGAGATAAATTTCACCTGTTTGTTTAAACGTGTGTATGTATTTATGTATGTATGTTTGTATGTCTCGCAAAATCTTTCGACAGAGGCGACGGATGTTCACGTGTATTTGGGTAGTACTCTTGCCAGAGACGAAACCCTGGATGCTGACGTCAACTATAGGATACAGCGTGACACTAAGGCTTTTGGTGGCTTGGAGAAGCGAGTGTGGTCTGATAAGGATTACATCTTCGTACAAAGATCAGTGTCTATCAATCTTGTACTTTACCATCCCTGCTGTACGCTTCTGAGGCCTGTATAACTCATGGTAGACACATAAAAGTAATGGGGAGAGTGTACCAGAAATTTCTGAGACACATTCTGTGGCATCAGGTGGAACTCTTTTATACCTGATATGGATGTCCTCATGCGAGCTGACGTACCATGTATCGAGAAGTTGATTATACGCAACCAGATGAGATGAGCTGGACATCTGACAAGGATAGACGACGAAAGATTTCCAAAGCGCATGTTCTATGGTTAAATTATGCAAGGAAAGCGTCCAAAACATAAACACAGGAAACGCTTTAAAGACAACATCAAGGATAATCTTAAAGCTCTCTGTATTCACGTGTCCAGTTGGGAAAGTGCATCCAATGATCGTAAAAAGTGGCGTTCCTTGGTCTATCATAGCTGTGATAGCTTAGAGAAGAAAAAATATAAGCATGCAAAAATGAAGCGTGATATCCGGAAGAAAACTCTGGCAGATATATCAGGTCTGTCGGAGTCTTTCGGGCAGAACCACATCTATGATTTATGTTGTAAAATGACTTTATCCGAAGCCGGCCTAGTTATCCACAAGGGATCACATGAAGATCAGTCTTTCTTGGACGAGGAAAACACTGCGGGGCACAGATATTCTATTTGCTCTGTGGTATGTAAATCGAGCGGAAGCCTGAAGCGTCTTATGAAAGTCCACAGTAGTGCAGCATTAGTTGGCGTCCCTCTATCTCACTAAAGCGTGTCCTCTGCAACAGAATATGTAAGAGCAGGGCTGGTCTGAACAGCCATCTTCGTTCCCACAGTAGATAGAAATTAATGCATCTTGATCACATCCTCACATTTATGTATGTATGTGTGTATAAATGTGTGTATATATATATATATATATATATAATAAAATAAATAAATTAAATTAAAATAAAATTAAAATAAAATAAATAAATAAATGAATACATAAATAAATTAATGAATAAATAAATTAATAATAAAATTATAAAACGTATTAAATGAAATAACAGCATTTTTTTTAAATAAAAATATTTTAAAAGTACATGGCAATGGATGAATAATCAACGATAAAGCAGAGGGAAGATGGTCTTCTCCTGTCAAGAAGTGACGATCACCATCTACTTATGTATGTATGACACTTCGGACGACGAATATCGAAAATTTGGCTAAAAACATTTGTTCCTTCACCCTCAACTAGCTACTTTTCTACAGGGAAGTGTAGACAAAAATCGTTCTTTCATGAGAATTTAGCCATACACGCATGCACAAAAAACGTTCTTACTTTAATTAGTTTAAATATAAAAAACCACCGACTCACGCTCACGCGGTCAAAGGCCAGTCGGTATAGAAGCAGATTCCTTATCTTTAGATTGTACTTTTTTTTCCTTCATGTTCGCCGTTTTTTTCCAATTGTGTTTAGAAGTTTTGACATCGTTCGCTTATTCTTTATTTTGCATCGCGTTTGCTGTTTTTTTTTATATAAGATTTAAACCGGGTTATTACGTTCGCTTATACTGTATTTTCCATTTTGTCTTGATTTACCGCCCCCACACACACACATCACCACCCCCTGGCAACGCTGGGTACCCCTGCTTGTATTTATAAAAAGGCAAATATAATCTGCATAGATGCCTGTTGATTCCCGAACGTAGCTGTTCTACATCATCTAATGCTTATGCAAAAGTGCTAATGAAATCAATATAGTTTTCTATATGTGCTCTCAGAAGGGATGGACGTTTTTAGTTGATAGAGATTGATAGATTCTTTACTGTGGATAACTGCTAATATTTTAGAAAGCTCAACAGATAGAAGCTTCAAAGAAAATATAAAGGTGTGAAAACATACGGATATAGAATATCTATGACAGATAACTAACCAACCAACCAACCATTCATTTGTTCAGGTAAGCGTACTTTTAGTAATAAAGTTTTCGAGATATTAAAGATATAAAACCAGCTCGATGGCAGAGAAAATAAATTCGCCAGAGCTAAGTAGTATAAGCAAATTGTTAAATGATTTATGGAAATTCATTTATTTAGAAAGTAAGAACTCAACGTAAATAACAACTAGTCTACGGCTTTCTGTGAGACTGTATCTGAGACGATATATTTGTTGGAATAGAGAATAATCATCACCACGAGTATTGGATATCAAATACACCTTGACTAAATTATCAATACTAGAGTAAGGAGGGATAAATAGAATGTGTAAACGTTGAGTGAAAACGCATGTAAGTGTGAAAAATCTGTGAAAATCTTACAATCTTTATTAGACTTCACTAAATAAAGATTGAGTTTGTCTGGAATATTGTAAATATATTCAGGGAAGCATGTTAGAGGCAAAAGCGCCCATTTGAAAATTCAAATATTTAAGATTTGCAAAGATTTTCATCTCTACTCGGGTCACAAATGTGATTTCTATTTCCGAAGGTTTTACATACTTCGTAGACAAAACAATATATATCATATTTCTCGAATTCTTTTCTAATCTTACTGAATTGAGGTTTTCTTGTTTCTTCAGTATAATGTCAAATACGCACTACTATATCTACTCATAATGCCTTCGTAGCCATCTCCCAAAACTTTTCACAGATAATCATCATTTTATATGTATTCAAATAAATATTTGTTTTATATAGTTGGGTGTATATATATATATATATATATATATATATATATATATATATATATATATATATATATATAGTTTCTCGAAGTGACTTAGTCCACAATACATTGTTGTCTATATTAAATTGAAGAAGACATTGTGTTGATTTTATAAAATGTTTATATATTATGGCTTTAATAAAAGTTTAAAATGCAAAAGTTAAGTACCGTGGTGCAATTGTGCTCTAAGCAGAAACAGTCATTTCGAAAGCTTCTGTCATATCAACGAACCTACGGTGAGTTTTAGACGCTGGCTCGTTCTGCTTGTGCGATAAAAATGGTTTGAATTGAAGTTTAAAATGCAAAAGTCACGTATCATGTTTCAGTTGTTGGGTAACCAGAAACATTCATTTTGAAAGCGCTCCGGTCGTATAAAAGAGCACACTGTTAATTTTATATGCTGAGCATTTCTGTATGTGTGGTCATGCAACTTTTTAAATGCACTTGTGATGTTAGGATGTATAAAGTTTTAACATTGGTCGAAATAGTCTGTCCTTTTATCATCGATTTTTTTTTTTATTATGAATTATCAATAGCTATCGAAAACATTTCGATACAGAACTTTCTAAAGAACACATAAAGTACATTTGTGTGAAATTTCGTAAAAATCGCCCCAATCGTTTCGGGGTCCTTATGAACGAACGCACATACACGCACTGGCAAATTTTATATGATAATAGACAGATAGATGCATGCATAGATTATTTATAGAAAAAAGGGAGTTTTTTTTCATGTTTATTTAACATAAATTAACCGTTATTTGTTTATACTGTCTATGGGTTTCTTCAACAATTATAGAATACACGGTATGCGTCAGCAACGTCCATCAAAGATTTATATCTGTGGACAAATATGTGACATGAATAAAATAATAAAGAGAAAACAAAAAAGAAAAAAATCAAAATTTAAAAATCTATAATGAACGGAGTTGTGTTTGAAAGCTATATCAATGCAGTTCGTCGGAAAAACAGTGGAATCGAGTTACCATATTAAAAAATGATGCCAATATAAGAAGGAATTTTCAATAATTTTCAAATCTATTATACTTATTTACTAATGCAATGTGCTGTATGAAATGGTACGTGTTTATGTACCTAATTTTCGAGAGTAGTATCTCTTCTACGGAGATGGGGACAATAAAAAGAAACGTGTACAACTATTCTGCGAGGATTTCCTTTGTTTTATTTATTTATTTATTTATTTATTTTCGGAGTAAGTGTAGCAAAGTTGCTGTCAAATCAACTTCCATGAACGAGTTGTGATAAATATTAAGTATTGTTGGGAGTTATTTAAGCTTTTTTTTTTATTCATATAAATAATAATTTTTAGCGTATTACGCTAAAAGAGTTTATTTAGTAGTGTTAATGGCTGTTGCAGTGATGTAGTGAAGTCTCTGGTTTGGGTAAAGCGAATGATCTAAGGGGGATAACTTGTGTTTAGATGCGTTTCCTTACAAAATTGTATACGTCAATTTTTGTACGCGTACACGCCTACGTATCTGGGTAAAGAATCTATAATCTCCTATTTTATTTACCGAAACAACAAAAATGAACAATTCAAAGATGTTTAACGTAATTGAAATGCAATCTATTCGTTTCCAAAAAAAAATGTAAATCTAACTTAAGTCGTGCCATTCTTGTTATTATTTTTATCGTTCTTAAGCTGAATTTTTACTGTCACCTGCACAGAGTGTTATTTTCACACCATTTCAGCCAATGAAACATGAGCCCTTTCTTACTGTCTACCCCCTCTTTGACGCAGAAACTATGAATCCTAAGTAATAACCAATTCTAGGTGACTGTCTTCTGAGTAAGAAAACAATACCAATAAAATTAGTAAGGAGACTAACAATACAATTACGAATTACGTAAGACCGTCACCCGTTCCAGAGTGATGGAACGAGAAACAGCTACCAACGAGCATTAAACAAAAAGACTGAGCCTTATATTCTAAACCACAAGTACATAGAAAGTTTTTAATTTATATTTCATCCATATTTAATGTAAACCTTTGGCTTGTCCCTCACTTCCTAACCAAACATCTGAACAAAATCACACTCAAGGAAGTCAATGTATCCCGCCACTGCATTATCAACCCGAACTCAGGTTAAGTACTACTAATCCATCTTTGATTTCGATTTTTCTCTCTCTTTTTTCTTTTCTATTTCCTGTATTAATAAACATCTTTTTCTCACCCATGTTGTATTTCTTCGAATTACTTACAAACAAACATCCTGTTTTGCATGCCCTTTCCTGTTGCCTTGTTTTAAATATTTCTGTTTTCATAAGACGTATGTACATTTGAACGAAACTGTTAGCGTTTCATCTGTTAACTTTTTTTTTATTATTTCTCCATGTATTTAATTGTATTTCCTTTCGGATTTTTCACCCATAATTGTAATCATTACTATGACAACATGAATTATTGTTAAGAAAAATAATTTTGAGAAATTACAAAAATAGTTTTTTTTTTCTTTTACCTAGAAATTTATAAACTATTTGCGATAAAATATTAAATTTACTGAATGGGTTCTCGTTTATAAAGTTGTCGCCCTAAAGAAAACAACACTTTACATTAAAACTTTTATTGAAAAAAAATCAATTCAGGAAAATTGAGAATGTAGGAGAGCTGACATATATTCGATGTAGCCGCCTTCAGCCTAGACAACTGACTCTATACAGGTCCGGAACTGAGACGACGCCTTTCCACAAGCGCCAGTGGGAGCTCGACGAATACTCGTCGATCAAGATAGCATTGGTGTTGTGGAAGGTCGTGCTGATGACACTTCCCACGTATGGTCAAACGAAGTAGTCCAGCGGGTTCAGATCGGGGCAGGAGAGGGAGCCAGAGGGGGGGGGGCAATGAAAGAAAGGTCAAAAGTCGTAGCACTTTTTCTGACGCCAAATCTGTATATCTTTTGACTTGTGAGCCTGTGAGAAGCCATGCTGCCACACCCAGTGTCTGCCAGCGGCCATCTGATTGCACCAGCTGATCACCACACTCTACAGCACATTTAGGTATACTTTGACGGTTACTTTCAAGCCGACTTTGAAAATGTGAGATGTGCCTGATTTTATCCTCACTAGAAACTACACCAAACATAATAACCGTGGCAGGAAACCTGGGCACGTCCCTGTTATTCGTGGCAATCCAGCGATGCATTTTGAGGATTCTGGCAATGATCATGTTTTCATGACTTGGATCGTTAGGGAGCATTGGTAGAGAGTATGAATTGTAAGGCGGCGCATCTCCTATCTCGCCTGTTGATCATTGTATCACTTGCATACATGATAAATGGGTCTTATCACTCTTGGAATTTGTACAAAAACTGGCCAACTAGTAAATGGCCTGCAACAACAGCAAAAAAAAAAAAAAAAAGATTGGTTATCATAAAATGAAAAGTAAATCATGTATTCTTTTCTATGGCGACAATTTAATCGTTTCACCCTGTATATGGAATGTAGGGTAGATTGTGAAACAACACCTTGATGATCGGTAATGGCGAAAGCTGGGTCGTGATTGATTAATTAAGAGTACGTCTCAACAACAAACTTGTTTTGCATTAGACTTGAAAAGGACCATGTTATAGTTTGTTGGGAAGCAGCCTCACTGTATCGTGTTTCACAGACAGACAATTACAGAAAAAAACATTTTAGAATGTTTGTTTAGATTATACACTTGAACTTCTGTTCTACAAATATTTTAATGGAGGATGCTCCGACGAACTTGTACCCCCTCGACGCAAATACCCCCGACAAACCCGACAAGCCCGACAAGCAGCAAATTCCCACCCAACACAGTAGAGATCCCTAGTTGCAAAAAAGCCTTCTACTCTAGGAACCGCTAGATTTTGGAACTCCTTTCTGGATTCCTGCTTTCCCAACTATATGAGCATGCAGAAGTTCAAGTACCTTGTTTGGGGTGAATATATATATATATATATATATATATATATATATATATATATATATATATATATATATATATATATATATATATAGCCAGAGATGTCTCGTGTCGCGGGGTTCGAATCGTTCGACTGGTAGTAATCGTGACACCCTGCACTGAAGAATCCCGAAAGGATGAAACACTAGTGTCTGTAGGTATTTAATTATTATAGTAAAAAAATAATTATATATATATATATATATATATTGTGTACAGAAAGTTGTTAGTTGAGACAGGTCATTGGTACCGTCGGTTTCAAGCCCGATAATAAGGCCCGTTTAAGGTATCCTTATCGAGCTCTCTTCAGCCAATATTCGTCGAATATTGGCTGAAGAGAGCTCGATAAGGATACCTTAAACGGGCCTTATTATCGGGCTTGAAACCGACGGTACCAATGACCTGTCTCAACTAACAACTTTCTGTACACAATATATATATATATATATATATTCTCTCTGTCAATCGTTTTCTTTCGCAACTCTTGGAACTTTCCAATGTGTTCATCTTCCTCTAATTTTCTACACAATTTAAGTTCTTTTAAACTTGTCAATTCTACATGAACTCTTATGTTCCCTGTTTTTTTTTCACTCTCTTTACACATTCAACTCTCTCCTTCTGTTATCTCTCTCCATCTCCATCTCTCTCTCTCTCTTCTGCTATCAACTTTCTGATCCTGCTTTGACACTCTATATCGTCTCAACATTCTATGTCCCTCTCACTTATTTTCTTTCTCTTTCTGTCTCTATCTTTCCTTTTCTCTTCTTCATCTTATGATTGTTTATACTTGACAGATTTTTTATTTTGTCAAACTGTTTTCATCTATTTTAGAGTCGTCTTCACCGTCATATTCTTTCTTTCTATGTTTGTCTTGCCCTCATTGTATCGCATTTGACGGACTCTTTCTGATTTTTGCTTTCTCTCTCTCTTTCTTCCCGTTTCTCATTATCTATCTCTCTTTTCTTTGTCTGTCTGTCTATCTATCTTTCTGCCTCTCTCTCTCTCTCTCTCTCTCTCTCTCTCTCTAACACACAAATGAAAATAATCAGGGCCGTAGCCTAAATCCCGACTCAGCAGGGAAGGATATATACCACTGGGGATTTCAACAAAAAAAGACGCTATGGTTGTTAACTGTGTGGTCCGGTTGGAATGGGTGGGGGCAAATTGGCGTTGGAGCGGGAGTCTAAAAAAGTTCAGAGTAGGGGGTTAGACATTGGTATGGGAGGGTATGTAGTGGTTTGACCGACATTTTTTGTCTACAAAATTCCGTATATTTTTACAAACATACTCTTACCCAACCTATTTACAACCGACCAGACGTAGTTCTTTCCTTGTGTCTTTCTTCTTTTTTTTTCTTTTTGATCACTCTTATTTTTTTTAAATTTCTTTTTATCATTTTCTTCTTTTAATTCCCCCTTCTTCTTCCCCTTCCCTTTCTTATCGTTAGTAGTAGTAGTAGCAGTAACAGAAATAAAAAGTATTATTAGTGGTAGTAGTAGTAGTAGTTGTTGCTGTAGCAACATCAGTAGTAGTAGTAGTAGTAGTAGTAGTAGTTTAAAAATGTTACTTAATTAAAAAATAGTTTTGTTGGGATTAAGTCGTTGGAAAGTCAAATTACTCAAAAGACGTAATTTATAAACTGTTATTTTCATTGCTTTGCAGTGCCTCCTCCTCTTCTGTATATACATAATATTTTTATAGTAATATTTAGTATTTTTAGCTACAGATACTGGTGTTATATGCTTACGCAATCTTCAGCGAATGAAAATTATACTTAATGCTAATCGAAAGATTCCAACCAAGTTACAAAGCCATCTTTAAATTTGCAGTCTAGAATTCCAAATTTACTCCAGGCCATCATTAATTAACATGGGAAAGAAGGAAATCTAAAACATATATGTAAATACATGCACGCAGGAAAACCCGACTTCGCCCCGGATTGAATGAGAATATACTTTTATTATCATTGAAATCGGCCAAATAACTAATTTCCCAACCAAATCAAATGATCGTTTGCTCTAGTAGGCGACCCCCCCCCACCCCGCGGTGCGCCGGAAGAAAGTTTCACCTGTATTTCGTTACTTCACAATACCTTGTAGTCTACATTGCACAGGAGATTAGCTACTGTTTATTTCATGAAATTAATTTTTATATAATGAATTGAATTAGATATACAAATGCTAAAGTCACTTATAATGGTAAAATTCTGCTATAAGCAAAAACATTCATTTCGAACGCGCCCCTGTGTTATAAAATAACCTACTGTTGATTTTATACGTCGAGTTATTCTGCTTGTGCGATGATAAATCTGATCAAATTCAACTGTGATGTTAGGCTGTATAAGTATCTTAACCTTGGTCTAAATCGGATTGTACTTCTTTCATTACATTTTTTTTTCGATACGTATCGGAGCTATTCCGACAGAAAAAAAAACTTAGATCACACTCAGACACATAATGTACGTTTCTGTGAAATTTCAATGAAATAGGTATAGCCGTTTCGGAGTCCATAGGAAAGGAACTGACACACAGGCACACATACAAAGTGATATATATATATATATATATATATATATATATATATATATATATATATATATATATATATAGTGTCAAATTATTAGCACATACAGTAAGCTTAGTTATACAAGGTTTAACGGCTGCGGTCTGACTATCGCCTTACGCATAGGATGGCGGCTTGAATAGAAGTATTCATAGAGGCCAGATCTTGTTGAATGGACGCGATAACAATATTTTTATATCAAATACTTTTATTTTACCTATACGCAGTAGAGTTTTATGCTGACGCAGTTTTCAATATAGGAAGACGATACTAAAACCCGATCAAAGGATTCAAACCAAATCGCAAAGTTGCAGTCTATGTATATTATTCTCTCCTATTTCTCAATGAAATACATTTTCTGTATAAAGTTAAATAAAGAATCTGGTTAGTCAGAATTCTGTTCAAAAAGATTATGTTGATTAATAAAAACATGTTTTTTCCTTAAAGCTTTAGTTTTATTAATAAGTACTGAGACATAGTGTACGATGCACTATTTACAAACTTAAATAATTTTATAGAGATATTGACGTACATGGTCCAGGGGTTCATTGCCTGTAGCCTCAAAATGCAAAGCTTAACCGCTCAACACTCGAGGGCACAGGTCAATGAAGTTTCCGACCAGAGTTATGGTCTTTGGTGCGGTTTCAAGTGAGGGCCACATCATGCAACCTCATATCTTTGAAGTCGTCTTGAAAGTCAACACCAAATTGTACCTTGATGTGCGAAATAGTGTAGCGATCTGAGGAAATCAGGTGACCACTGGCAAACCCTGGGTGGGGCCACAGGATTCAGCGCTGGTCCACAAGTCCAAAGAGACCTCGGGCTGTCTTCATAAGGAGTGCTAGGACTTTCTACCCTTCTCTCACTGGCCCCTTCCTCCCCCGACCTGAACCCGCTGGACAACTTCGTTTTGTCGTACTTCGAAAACATCACCAACATGACCTCCCACAATACCAAAACCAGCTTGATAGTCGCCATCCGCTGGGTATTCGCCGATTATTCGCTGAGCTCCTGCCGGCGCTTTTGGAAAGGCATGGTCCCAGTTCCAGACCCGAATTGAGGCGGTGATCTATGCTGAAGGTGGCTACATTGAATATATATCAGCCCTACAAGGTAATCAAGGTACCTAAATTGAGTTTTTCAATAAAAGTTTTAAAATAAATGTGTACTGTTGTTTTCTTTAGGGCAACAAATTTATCGTTTCACCATATACCTTTAGAACGACTAGACACGTAACCCTATCTCTCTAGATATGTGACTTATTAATAGTTTGAACTTTAATTTTTTAGGAGATTCTTACATATTTATATATGAAATATTGTATTACGTGCTAGTTTAGAACTTACACTTGTTTAAGTGAAGCAAATGTTCCTTATATTAAAAACAATGAAAACATCTAACATTTTTATGCCTATGACGTATAGCTTTCTCGCAAAACAATACTGTTTACGAAGTGATCGCACAAAGACAAATGATGCTTAACACACAGGTGGGACAAATTAAGTAGTTGTGCTGGAAAACATTATTTAAGTTAACAAACTCGTTTTCAACAATCGCGAATTGAAGTTCCGTTAGATAGCAGAGGAAGGGACTCTTATCCTTGAGTGGCTTTAAGGACTTGATTAATGTTGATTCATTAGTAAGATAAGTTGTTCGCAACATTGTGACAACTTACTTTCACAAAAGACCCGGTGTAACATTGTGCGGATGAGCGTATGTAAATGAATGTCAAGTGAGGTCACCGGCGGGGAAAAACGACTATAAAAAACAGAAAGAGAGCAATCATAAGAGAGATAAGATACTAGTCGAGATCTCGTGAGAGACGCAGATAGCGTTCGTGATCACGTGCAGGGCACAAATTTCGCCCGAGAAAATGATCACGTGATGGATGTCCCAGCGGTAAAGAGAAAATAAGAAAATAAATGTTGTTGCTACTAATAACAAGCGAGTTGGATTTATTTCCTATTCTTTGTCTTGGTCTTCTTCGGGACTGAAAGTGGAGACAAGGTGCGTTGGTTCCTGGACAACGTTACACCAAGCGAAAGTTTAAATTACGCATACGGATTAAGCAGTTGTTTTCATGCAAATTGAGATTCACTTTGTCTAATTCAGGTTTATTTGAATAATCATATCCTTCTTTATTGGAGTGAGATATTGTCCTGCTCCGTTCTAAAAGTCTCACCATTATCTTTGCATTCTGAATAGACGCTTGGTTTCTTTAAAAGTTTTACTTTTAGCGTCTATCATATTTTCACTGATTAAGAATTCATATTGTCCTTTGTTTATTAACGTCATCTGACAATAATGGTCCCTTATAGATCAGAGAATTATATCGCTATTCATATAAGTGAACTACGTTTATGTTCATAATTTTTTGCACACAATTTATTCATAAAACAAGTAAGAAATCATCGTTCATGTCAAAACTCATCTGTTAATGTGATAGAAGCGCGTGTGCTCCCTTACTTGGTGACACCGCCGACCTCGTTTTTGTTTGCCAGGATCTCCCGCTTCGTTTTCTCTTCTACCCGCGTCATCGTCTCACACATTGCTGGCTGCCGAGGAGGAGGCGCACGGCTTCACAAGTATAAAATGTTAAATACAACAAAATACAATAGGAAAAACTCCAACACATTCTGCCAATATCATTTGCACTCTGTGTGTGTAATTCATAGAGCTATTACAGATTAAGGTTCACATCTAGGCTGTTCTGTCTGGGTCTGTTTGTTGTTGACGTTTGTTCATTCCGATCTGCTCCAGGAGTCAATTTAAATTCAGCTGAGTCCAACTGGAAACTCTCATCCACTTTAATTGTAGTCAACAGCCACAAACACAATACTGTCCTAAACCGTCCCAAAGCGTCCCAAACCGTCCCAAGATGTCCCAAACTGTCGCTAAACTTATTGCTACTCCTAACTCTAACTTCAAACCAACCCAAACACAGTAACATTCATTGTTCGGTTATGTGCCCGAACTCACTGCCACATTTTGAGTAAAAATTTATTCAGCTTCTTTTCTGTTTCGTGGTGAACAACTTCCTATTCATAAAACCAGCCTGGGTGCCCGGGGTTGCCCGAGTATTTGGAGGTGTGTTGAGAAAAAAAAATGGTAGTAGGCAGACAGGCTCGGACCCGTACCGCGAAAGAGAAAGAGAACGTGGAGAAAAATATGAAATTTTTGCTGTTGCATCCATCGCCAAACCGGAATGGGTGATGGTTAAAATTAAGGCTAGTCAATCGAAGAGGGGATGACTTTCGAAAATGTGGGCAGAAAAAGCGACCATCTCCCTGTAGAAGAGTTTCCAGTTGAGAGTGAATGAATTAATGTTTTTCGATATTCGTCGTCTTAATGGTCGAACTTCAAAACGATACCGATCTTGTGAAAATTCGTCGTCTATGTCGAAAGTTTCAGGCAGATATACAAACATGCATACATACACACACATGCATGCATACATATATACATACATTTAAACAGACAGATGAGATTTATATTATAGATAAGAATATATTACATTTTCAATGAATTTAATCAATGGATATTGCAATGTTAACAAAGTTCATTCTTCCTTTAAAAGAGATGGTGGTGATTGTTACCACAAATAAAGTAAACAATTTTAAAATAGCCAACCACACTTTTCATAATGTCAGTTTGCGTTTAATTTAACTTTATATATTTTCCATTATTTTATTGATTACTTTAAAAATCTCGTCCGTGGTCGGTCGATCAGTTGAAGTATACGTTTTCTAAATTTTTCAAAACGATCAACCATTCAACTATAGGACCCACAGAATAACACTGATGAAGGTGCGTTTATTTTATTCTTTTTTTATATAATTTTTCCACTCCATAGAAGTAATGTGTTTATGTGATGACGGGCCAAGTGTATAAGCGACATCCTAAGTAGACTGCTGTTCACATTAAAGTTTCAATTCTGCATATTGGTACAGTTTGAGAAAAAGATGCCGGGGATGAAATTCGACATACAAAGGGTTAAATGATAAAAGTTATTAGAGTTGAAAATATCTCGCGACTTTTACAGTAAAATTGTGTGATTATAAAAAAAAAATGGCTGTTTCGCAATCCGCAACTACATTTGTGACCTGGTTACTAAAGAGACACGCACGAGAAACTCGCGTACGATGTGGTTCAACAAGCAACCCCAATCGAGTTAACTAATCAGAAGGTGCCGTTACACCTAATATTCTATCTGACAAGTTGAAAGTAAGATTTACAGATAACCATTTGTTTCTTAATATTTATTAATCCCCAGTCTTATATTTTGAGTTTCCTAAAATTTCTACTTTTTTCATAGGCCATTAATAATACATTGGCATTGAAAAAACGTCAATTATTTCTTCAATCCCCTTAAGCTTCAGTTCTTAATTTTCCCAAAAATGAGATTTTATTCCAAAATAAAACAAAAAATTCTACACATTAGTTTTAGTATTACTTTATTGTGATTTAAATCCTCGTAAGAAGATATAAAAATGGTGTGAAACTATTTGCTTTGAGGAATTAATTTTATCTGACATGGATATCCTCCAGCAAAATGCATATAGTTGCGAGTAGAGACATGGATATAGGTATAGTCATCTAGAGATAAAGAATAATGTTGCATCACAGTGTTTTAGTGTGGCTAGTCGGATAACTGCTTTGTATTTAGATTGGAAGCTAATGCTTTTATTAACAGTTTTTTTTACGAATGAACGAGTAATTTTAATATTTTTATACATTACCAACTGCCTTTGATACTTAATATCCTTATGAAGAGCTATGTAGCATTGCAGTGGGAAGTTAGCGATCTCAATAATGTGAAGTGAACTTCGACACTATTGCAGTATATTTTTTTCTGAAAATTGTAGAGATAAACCAAATACATGCAACCCCGATGATGCCGTCTGCGTCTCGCAATCCCCAATTAGAAGAAAAAGTATGAAAAAATTCTAGTCTCTCTTTAAAAAGGGATCCATTTAAGCTTTTATTTTAGTTTTCCTACTTTTAAACATACCCCCTATAACACCTTTGCAAACCACGACAGTCTTTATTACGTTCCATGCATGGGTGGATTTGTCTTGACTTTAACAGAAAATTAACGGCTAAACGGTGTCACAGCCCACACATGGAAATGCGAGGATAAAAGGACCAGTGATCGGCACGTTTATTTGATTCGTTTTTTGATCGTTGACTAGCAAAACTCCATAAGTGCACCATTATTCGTTTGTTCAAAAGACCTGTGTGCAAAAGAAAAGTATAAATGTTGCACACACTCAACACACACACACACACACACACACACACACACACACACACACACATATATATATATATATATATATATATATATATATATATATATATATAGGCTTCTTCAGTCTTTGGCACACTATGGCAGGTACGCAATCTCAACCCACACCTCTCCTAAGTCGGCATTGTTAAATACCAGTAGCAAGTAAAGTGTATGTACAGGACGACTGGAAACAGATGCTGAGATTGAGAGCACATACAGCACCTAAAAGTCCCAAATTGTAACTCATCTGCTACTAACCGGGCTCAACTTGGCTTTACGTCGGTGATCTCATGAGATGCGGTGTGTCAACGCGATTATAAATACCCCTGCACTAAAGATTCCCGAAAGAATGAAAGGCTAGTGTCTGTAGATATTTAATTATTATAAGAAATAATTCGTTCAGTCCCTTTAAGAAACTCGTTTCTTATCGTTGAGCACTTTCAGTTGCATTAAGTCGGTCAATTTAGCTCTTATGCATAGATCATCATATACTGATTACATCACTCTGTTGGTCGTAAAACACATTTAAAAATAAAATGTTTAATTTTAACGTTATTTCACGCGGTTAACGGTAGCCGAATGGATGGGTTCCTTGCTAATAAAGCCAGAGATTACTGGTGTCGCCGGGTTCGCATTTATCGATTGGTGTTAATCGTGACACCCTGCACTGAAGATTCCTGAAAGCATAAACACTAGTGTCTGTAGGTATTTAATTATTATAGTAAATAATTATATATATATATATATATATATATATGTGTGTGTGTGTGTGTGTGTGGATGTGTGTGTGGGTGGGTGTGGGTGTGTGTGGGTGTGTGTGTGTGTGTTACGGTTTTTGTGTCCTTGTCAAGGGGTAACGGAACACCGCAAACATATTAATTAAAAATATAAGAGTGAAAAAAAAGATAATTTGGAAAAGAAATTTTATTACAAAAAAAAGAAGAAAAACAAAACAAAGTAGAAAGAAAACGAATTGGTTATAAGCTTTTTTACAATCGTAACAGTGCAAAGGAAAATAACTTTTTCTAGTGTATTTCCCTTTTGATTAAATTGATTGTTTTTTATTGTATTGTTTTCCTACACATAAATGCCTTTGGTCAAATATACTTTCTTTTTTAAATCTATATTTACCAGTTATTGATGAGAGAGATATTTTCTTTGTATCTTGTTGTCCAGTTCATCTGTTTTTTAACAACTCGAATTTGCTTGTGATTTCTTCGGTCGGAGTCATAAAGTCTGGTCGCCTCCGAACGCATCCCAGTGCGATATTATAACTGAGTATAAATCGCAACCGTCCTATATTTATAGCCGTCGCTGGAGAATTTTCTAGAGAAAAAAAGAACATTTTTATTCTACTTTTTGATAATCTCCAGAGACGCAAAATAAAACGTTTTACATTCAAATTTTGAATTAATAATTTTCATATTATTTTATATCATCTGTAATGTGTTATTCTTTTTAATTAAGTAATGTATTATATTTTATATTTTATATGATTATATAATATTTTAAGTATTTTTATTTTGTTATAATTATTAATTATATTAATAATTAATTTATTATATTTTATTTTATTATATGTTATTTGGATAGTTAATATTATCATTTGTGTAATAAATCATTATTTCTTCATATCATAAGATGGAAATATGTCCTCCTATGGCAATGTGTATCCTTTGCTTGAATGAAAACTCTTTATAACGAATTTTAAGGGTAGGGATAAACTCTTAAATAAAAAATATACAAGCATCAATTAATCATGTACATTAAAAATTACACCTTCTTAGCTACTTACTTCTCCCTCTTTAATTTTTATACTACCTATTCTTACATCCTACAGTAATGGGATTTTTTCTCTCAAATTCTCACAGAATATTATATGTACTATATGTATAACTGCAACAGCTTTATTAGTGATGCTTCTATATATCATTTCATAAACTATACTCATTACTCCCAAATAGTGTTTTATATACCCCAAATGTTTGTGTTTAACCCATTTTATATGCGGTTCTCTATAAATATTGGTACTTTGCATATTCATGCATATTATATACATATATATATATAGTAAGTTATAAAATATATATGGCAATTAAGCTACACAGAATATTCAGCGTTCCATTCTCGTGAGAATTCGTCAGGTTTATGCAATGTGTTGTGTTTGCATCGAGTTTTTATATACCCGCATGCTATTGAATTTTTTAGTTAGCCAATCAGCTTCTTAGTTTCCACCGCGTTCATCCTAATCAGCCAATGGCCGGGCACTTTCAGGAAAAAGTACAGTTGACCTTAGTTTCACCTCTTTCCTTTTGTGTGTTTTTCATGTGGACAGTAAATATCTAAGTAAACAGACCTATTTTCAACTTAGGTGTAGTTATTAAAAAAAACGACGACAACGGCATAGTTAGATATATGATTTTTTCTCTAATTCTGATATTATTTCAGTTTATATATATATATATATATATATATATATATATATATATATATATATATATAATTATTTATGCATACATGTTTATTTTATTTTTTATTTTTATTTTATTTATTTAATTTTCTATTGTTATTGTCATTTTAAAAATTATTTTGTATCGCTATCCTAACGTATAGTTTATTCTGCTTTATAAAATGTTTTCCATTAGGTATGACTTCACTCGAACTTGATTTTAAAAAATTATCTAAGACTTAAACTTTAAATTATTGGTTGAACTTGGTAGGCTTTTTCTATTACATAAAAGAGATTTAATCATAACTTCTAATTTCCCAATTTTGATTTTTGATTATTTTTTAATCCATGATACTTACAAGGTGTGTTATGAATTTAAATAATAAATATGTACTTTTGTATAACATAAACTTTATTATATATTAACTTGTAATATCTTAAATAATTTGGTTTAAGTAATTTATTTTTTGAAATATACGTTTAAATCAATTAATCATCATCGTAATTACCATCATTATTAATTTGTTTTATTTTATTAATTAATCACTGGTAGATCTATTGCATTACACTATATATATATATATATATATATATATATATATATATATATATATATATATATATATATATATATATATATAAGTGCTGGGACGAGTAATCGGAATAAGAATCGGGAATCGGCAAAATCAGAAGAATTGGAGGTATCGGAATCGGTATTGGAATCGGAAAAATTGATGCCTATTTTCCGATTCCAAAAGAATTACTTTAGTTGTTTTTTTTTTATTTGATTTTGTTTAAAGTAAAATCTTCCATTGCTGGTAATAATGATAAAGTAGTAAGCATTATAGATTTTAAAATACCAGTAAAGCTAAAATCGATAGATCCCTCTTCGCAAGTGTATTTTGACATTTAGCAAAATATCTGCACATTTAACATGTGTTTTAAAAAAATCGGGGAATATAACAATCTTATGGTAAAATAATTAGAGATTTATAAAGAATTGGATTTGGAATCGGTAATTGTATCGGTATCGGGAATTTAGCACGAAATCGGTAATTGAATCGGAATCAGAAAAAAATATTGGAATCGTTCGATCACTACGATATATATATATATATATATATATATATATATATATATATATATATATATATTAGTTTTTCATTTTTGTACGTGTTTTTAAATGTTATTTCTACAGTAGCAGAGACTACAAAAATCATTACCAATTATTCTCAGTATTATAGTTTATATTATTTTTATTCTTCATAACTTCGTATTATTTGCTATTTATTCTTATTTATATTATAATTAAATCTTATTATCAATTACTATTATTTAATATATTTTGATGTTATTATTATTATTATATAACTTTTAAGTTTTTTTATGAACAATATTTTAAAATATAACCATCAATCCAGACCTGCCGTAGCCTAGACTGAACTCACTACACGAGTTTGTAGTGTAATTCGAATCTTGTCGGTTGCTGAATACTTGATGCTTCGCCAGGGCTATCAAGGGTATTTTTTATCGTGATGTCATCACTAGACGCGGTGCCTACCACGGCTTAAGAGAGTCCCATTTACCCTCCAGAGAAGGATAGACCACGCCAGTTTCTCAACCTGGTATTTTACCTCGCGGTACATACAGCATTTCGCCTTCTTAAATGGTGATCCATCTGGTATTGGCATCACTCCACATTGCTTAACTTCGGTGATCTGGCAAGAACAGGTGTGTCAACGTTATTGTGCCGTATATACAATCAATATTAGCATTCATGGCAGCTTTTTTTCTTTTTCTCTTCGTCTTATAATTTTTTTTTATTAATGTCCGTAGTATTAGTGTTAGTGTTAGTCGAGTTAATACAAATTCATTTTTATCACCGGATAATTGTGGTTATTTTCTTGTCCCTTTCACAAGGAGATGCCAAATTATAATCCTTGCCTATTTTTTTGCAGATTGACACATTATTCAGTAGAATTCAAATGGCTGGGTCATTTCGTTATTAGAGGTCGTCACACACACACACACACACACACACACACACACACACACACACACACACACACACACACATATATATGATATATACATATGTGAATGAAAAAATATATTTATATATATATATATATATCAATGAACTATGAATATAGATATGAGTGAACGATTAATATGTATATATGAATGACCTATATATATATATATATATATATATATATATATATATATATATATATATATATTAACTGTTCGCATGAACTGTTTTTCATATTTCTATTTTTATCTTTAAGTGTTGTGTCCATAAATCTGTTAGTTTTATCCTATGCAGTAACCATCAAACACATAGAAATGCTAATTTTTAGCGTGACTATCTGACAATTTAACTAACAGCTTTCCCTTTGATTAGAAGAAGTAGCATTCTTTGAAACTGCGCGAATTAAGGATGTCCCAGCACACCAGTTTTGGAGTATTCTGCCGAATAATAAATACTGTTTGTAAATTTCTACTTACAGCTCTGTTCTTACTAATTTGTATATATATATATATATATATATATATATATATATATATATATAAGTAAATGTGTATGTCTGTCTGTGTGTCTGTCTGTGTGTATGTGTGTCTGTGTACATTTCCCTACGCAATAACTCTGGGTACTGAGATTTGGGAAAAAGCTATGTGATCGGTCTTCGCCAAAACAATTTTGAGTCTAAACAATTGAAATTTTAGATATAGTTTTCTTGGACATGTATCTAACTTAATTACTCGATTTAAGCCAAAAAAAAAAAAAAGAAAATCTTAAGGAGTCATAATAGGGGTAAAGTTTAAAAAAATGACCTTTTTTTTTTTTGCTCAACATACACCTCTAAACATCCGGGCAACGCCGGGCTCCCATGCTAGTACTCCTATGAATTCATTTTTCTTTTGTATATATTGATATTCATATTAAAACCCCTCTTTTCTATTTATTTAAAAAGAAAATGCAATTTGCTTTTATATGGGGTGTGGAATTGCATTCATTACAAAAGATCTAGCTAATTTGCATATTCTTTTAAACATTCATTTTAATTAAGTCTCTATTAGTTGCTTCGGTTTTCTAATAGGTTAATAATCTTTAGTAAACTATTACATGTAACTATATTCATACAAATATTCTACATGATTTATACTTGCATAATATTTGCGTAAAAAGTTTATAGTAAACACAAAATTGTTTCCATATATATTTATGTATACGTATATATTTTTGTTTAACAGATTTCATCTACCAACCTCCTCCTAGAGTTTTTGGTCTACAGACATGACACTTCATCTATAAGGTATTTGAATCCATGCAAAACTTTTTATTTGGGGTTTAGCCCTCAGAAATCGGTGCAAAATGTGAAAATTAAAAAATAAATAAAATTTGCCAGATGAAGGTCGAACGCTGGCATTAGGAATGCATAACGTAGTAGCTATTGGTTCATGTTATAATTTTTAGCCTTGCAGTAAGCATGTTTTCATAGCCTAGTCATTGACGGCAGAAGCAAAATAAATCGTGAGCTGAACGTTTTGGTTTCGGTTCTAGGTGGTGGCACATGAGTCATTTATATACTTTTTAAATCATTACTATATATTGCATCCAATCTATTTATATGTCTATATATTTATATATCTATAAAAGTGAAAATGGTTGTCTGTCTTTTCTCTATGGTTGTTAAGGAAGACTACTATACAGAAAGGCATTACTTTACATATTCACACTTTTCAATATATACATATGCACATAACCTTATGAACAGTACATAGGACCCGAGCAAAGCCGGAGCGAACTGCTAGTATATATATATATATATATATATATATATATATATATATATATATATATATATATATATATAGTACTGTATGGTGAATGACTATATATATATATATATATATATATATATATATATATATCTTCCTTAATAGGTTTATATTCATTTTTCATTTATTTTTATTATTCATGTTTATCTTAGTTTTCGTAAAATTCTCTTCTGCTCTTCCTTTCTTTATACATTTTCCGCCAAGTGCTTGATTTCGCTATTTCAATAAGAAAAATATTCCATGACCGTTTTTGTCTTCTTTCAATATTTTTAAAATCATTTCACTTCTTATTTTAATTATATTTTATTTTCACTTCTATCATTACTTTTATTAAAAAACATGTAATATGACCCCCTGATCATAATTTCCTATGGCGTACTTCGGTATTGAGCACTTTTGTATTAACTTCATTAAAACTTCATTGGCTATTTGCCTTTGGAAAATATTTACCTGGAATTATATATATATATATATATATATATATATATATATATATATATATATATATGCATATTAGGAGGTATATCTAGTAAAACAGGAAAAAATACATATAAAATAAAAATATAGATTATTATTTACTATCATAATAAGTAAATACCTACAGACACTAGTGTTTAAGTAGTTCGGGACTCATCAGTTTCACAACTAACACCAGTCGATAGATTAGAACACAACAGATGTCATCCCCGTATTCATGAGCAGGGACATAATCCATTCGGCTACTGTAAACCGGGAGAATTGCTGTTGAGTTTAAACATTTATTTTTAATGCGTTTTAACGTCTTACAGAGTAATATAATCATTATATGATGATCTGCTCATAAGAGCTAAATAGACCAACTTTTATTCAACTGAAAGTGCTCAACAATGAGAAACGAGTTCCTTAATGGGGCTGATATAATTATATACTAAAAGGAATTATATATATATATATATATATATATATAAAGTAAAGATATATATATATATATATATATATATATATATTAGTGATCCTTAAAATAACTCTCGAAGGATGAGATGCAGGTAAAATATTTTCCCATGTTTTTCCAAATAAGGAAAATAGACTCTATACTGTTCATTGTTAAAGTGTTTTTTTTATTCAATAAGTATGACGAAAGGCTTTTCTTGTGAAAATCATCAAACGACATAATGTTTGAATTTGTCCGAATAGTCTTGATACAATTATAACTAACGATGAAATACACTATTTGTTGCAATAAATCTATTTCTTGATGTATCAATTTTGTTAAAACAATATATGAATGTCAATTGTAAAATATGATGATTTTGTAGTTTACAGTTTAAGTAATCTAATTTTGACGTTAAACTTATTGGTATATGAACAATTACCGATTTTTTAATTATATAGAAAGAGAGCGAAAACATCGATTATTATCTCAGTGATTGCCGTATTTATTCCGCAATTAACACCTTCTTTGATTTGAGCAGGAGAAGTTAAAATAAGTTTATCTCTTCATATGTACATATTAACTAAACAATAGGTTTATTGAAAAAGATTGGATCGTCAATAATCTGCAAACGACGTTTTTCCAACCGAGTTATTCTGATAGAGAAAACCAAACTTGAACACGAGAGATTTGATTACACCGTGAAAAAGCTACAGAGATGTTGTGGATTCGCTTTCAGATCGAGAACGATGGTATATTTGGACTGTTACATCAAAACGCAGGAATTTCTAATTCTTTGTAATTGTCTATTATTCAAAAAGTACGAACATGCCTTTGCCATCCAAAAATCTAAAAGAGAAAAAGAAGTGAATAAAGAAACGGAAAGAAATACGTAATTTATGCATCTATAAACGTGAGAATGTTTGTGTGATGCCACTTTTCAACCAATACATTCAGCGAATGTTTTTTATCTACAGACCTGAGATTTTGTATATAGTATATCCCGACATTTTAATCGCTTGTCATTCGGAAATAGGGCTGCTAAGAGGTTACAATTGTAAAATTGATACGTGGAAGGCCACCGGATTTTTATCTGTTTTTTAACTGTTTCAAAACTGCGCATGCGTGACAGCTTTTTAATATTATGAGTTGGTTTGGAAACACTATTTAAAAGTCATGGCAAGCTGGTGTAATAGTTATCCTAAATAACTCGCTGTCTTTAGGTTTTTTATTCAGTTCGTTTATTTTTTTTAACTTACAAAATTTGAACTGCTTGGATGAAATAATATAATACTGGCATGTACATGACTCAGTTTCTATCCGTTTTTTGTTTACCTCATGTTTTTTACAATTCTTAGTATAATATATATGTGTGACTAGATATACAATATTGCATGTAAACTTGTATATTTGAAGTGTTTGAATAAGATTTTTTTTTTTTTAAATAAAAGCATGTTTAAATTATGAAGCCGACAGTAAGAGAAAAAACGTTAAATATTTAATTTCAGTTAAACTCATGAGATTTGAAAATAAGATAATGGTGAATCATTTGTTTGGAATTCAAATATATTTACCGTCATATCCATGCTTAGTTTTGATATTTTCTCATGAGGAGGATCAGATTTGCGAGACAGAAAATATGTATCGATTGGATTAAGGTAAAGTATTTTGAAATTCAATTTTTAAGTTTAATTCGAATCGTGTAGCAATTGTGAACATTTTTGTATTGATTCCCGTATTCGATTGGCAACATATAATGCATATACCATGTCTTAAATATAAAGGTACACAACAATGTTCGTCTTTGAGAAGGAATCCATATTGATTCCGATAAAATGCCGGACGCTCTGCGAGATGTTTAAAGATGGTAATCATACAGAAATTTATTTCCATTTTACGTACACTTCTCCCGCTAAAACAATGCTGAGTATATTATTCGTATCCTACAAGATAATGTCATATACACGTAAAGGATTGTCATGAAATTATTTTATAGTTCGGATGCAACATGCTATTATATCCATTGTTCAATAGAGTGCAACAACACTTATCCTTAAATTAAAAATAATGCTAGCAAAGTAGTGGTGTTAGACACCACTGAATGAAACGGACTAAAAAAAAACACCTGCAATACAAAAAGATGTATCGTGCCTTGAAGTCAGACTCTACTATCCGTATGCCGTTCCAATAGGAAGACATTTTTCTGATATATCCATGTAGAATGGAGAGGGAAAGGTCGAAAATTATTTTTTATAACCATGGTAAGAAAAACCGTCTAGGTGACCACAAGATAACTTTAATTGAAGAATGCTGCCGTCAAACCTGACCTAGTTATATAGAATAAGTCAGAGAGAGTGGCAACCTTGCTTGAAGCGAGTGTCTCTAATGATGGAGGTCTGGATAGGGCTGAAAAGAAGAAACAGACCAAATATCAAGGTCCCATGTATGATATGAAAAGAAACTGGAATCTTAGAGAGATATCAATCATACCAGTTATTATAGGTGCGACAAGGCTTATAAAGAAGAACCTGAAGTCCTACCTAACTATTATTTCTGGTGAACCAAATGCAAAAGAGACGCAGACAATTGCACTTAAGGAAACACCGATGATACTAAAAAGAACTCTCGGCTGATTTCAATAAAAAGCCGGGCTCTGTTTGCAGCTGGTTTAGCTACCCCATACCCAACGTTACAATCTTCAAAGGAAGAAAATAAAAAATAAAAAAGAATCACTTGCTTTTCTAAGCTATATCATCGAGATTACCGAGAAAAGAAAGAATCTCTTTTAGTGATGTCGCGAAAAGAAGTCATGAAAGCAATGTATACCGAGCCAATAAAATATTTTGTGGGCGACCTCCAACGAATATGTAAATATTATGTATCCAGAAAAAAATCATTTGAAGTTTCTGGAATAATGCAAATTAAAATAATATATATATATATATATATATATATATATATATATATATATATATATTATTTTAAATATCATTATATATATCATTATATATATATATATATATATATATATATATATATATATATATATATATATATATATATATATTATTTTAATTTACATTATTCCAGAAACTTCAAATGATTTTTTTCTGGATACATAATTGGGAGCTGCTGAAGATTGCATACTGAACCCTCATTCATCGTCTTCGATGAGAGAATCCACCATATATATATATATATATATATATATATATATATATATATATATATATATATATTTATCTCAGTTAAGTTTTAGTTTAATATATACAGACATATAATATTTTATAATTTGTTGATATTATTTTCATAAGTATTCATACATAACTTAGAATCATTAAATTTACTAATTATAAAATTTCTAGAAGATTCATAAATTAATAAAAATTGTTAGTACGAGTAGTTGGGTTTAATGACTTTGTTTGATAAAAATTCAATATGGCGTAATGTAAAAATATAAAGGTAACTGCAGCTTCCCTCTCGATTTTCGGATTTTCACCATGTCAAATCACATTTCAATTCCTACTGACGGATTGATTGTTGCTATTTCTTCTGATGAGTTAAGGGCATAATAGATTCACTAATTGATATAATAATTAGGTGATTGACTTTGCGCTACGAAACAGATACTGTCAAGAACATCATGAATTTTGGAATATAAATTTTTGTTATTTATTCTATATATATATATATATATATATATATATATATATATATATAAGTTTTGGTAGGATGCAATTGAAATTGACAATAATTTAAAGCAATCCGTGTTACAAATGTGCTAGCTGCTTAAAATGCATGTACGAATAATATAAATGTCTACGTGATATTGAATGGTGCTGTAGGCTTAGATGGTCAAAAATAAATAAAACCAAAAAGAAAGCAGTAAACAACTGAAAGTACAGAAATAATATGTTTCCGCAACTGCTTTTGTAATATATGTAATATATCGTTTATCACAACTCTTTGTAATGTAGAGAAGAGTGCATGTAACACCACAATAAGGTAGGTCACCATAGCTAGTTTACAAACACAATTGAAAATAAATCGGGAACATTTGGGTGATAACTTTTTTAACACTGTGTGTGACAAGAAAAGACTCTTGTATATTATTATTATTATAGATTAGAAACTTTACTTCAACACTTCTGTTCTTCGGAGTCGCTATTCTCCGGACAAAAAAAAAACTCCCCTTGAACATTAAGGTGCTGGGGGGATTCCTCCAGTTTCTGTTATTTTAAATATAGTAATTATTTTATTTTACTTTAATCGATGAAATAAGGCTTCGATTTGGAAATAGTTAACTTGTATTACTTATCTCAAGACTTTGTTCAATAAATTGTTCGACTGCTTCGTAAAATTTCGTCAAAAAGTATTCAAATCCAATACCAAACTTGTATCTTTTCACCACCAAGTTTCACACGCCCACTTTTCGGTAGTGGAAATGAATAGCTTTTACCTTCATAAATCGCCCGGCCCCGAGAAATTTGTGAGACTGACCTTTACCTCTTACCTACATCTGGTTTCTTACCAAAAATCCCTGGTAAAATAGTGGGATCGTTCTATCGCTTTAGAATGAATCACACTTACGACGCAATCCGCTACCTGTACAAGAATCAAATACATTGTAAGATGGAGTGCTGTTGCCCTTTTCTGCCTTGACGATATACAGAACGATCTTCGAAATTTAGTGGCCGAGGACCTTTTCGCCTCTCTGCTTCCTCTTTCTCACAAAAGATTCTTTGCTAGTCTATATTTGCTCTATCGATACTTTTATCGTTGGTGTTCGACTGAGCTCACATGTAAAACGTTCACAGCAAATACTCACCTAGCGGAAACAACAGCCAATAATTTTCCTTAAATTCTATGTATGCCCAAAACTAAATGAAAATACTATGAGCAGAGCTTCTTTCCTAGAACTGTTCGCATGTGGGAAGAAGTATCGTGTGTTTGTTCCCTGGCTGTCTATAACATGGTCGTCTTCAAATCTAATGTAACGAAATTCCTATTTATTAGCCTCTTTAGTTAAGTCCTAGTTAAGGTGCACTGTGACTCACCCTTAATCTTTGTGGTAGAGTTGCCCCCAGGCATTGATTAGTGGTGACCCCCCAAAGTCAAAAACATAAATAAATAAATAATAATAACATCACTACTTCCTCTTTCTCCATTCACATGTTTTTCAGAGTTGGTTGTCTGACATTGATAAAAACAACTTGCCAATGTTCTTTAACTGTTCAAATCCGACGACTGTGAAAATACAATATCTTTCCTATCCTTTCAACAAAGTAAACAAAAAAAAATGTACTAAATAAATTCCGTAATTATTCCCCGAAGAAACTGTACCGTTTTTATCAGGTTAATCCAACTAAGATGCCAAAAGTTAGACTCTTCTAATAGTTCTTCGATAATTCACCAAGAGGTTATAACTAATGTAAGCATTATGATTAGTGATGAGACGATTACAATATTTTTCCTGATTCCGATACAATTACCGATTCCGATACAATTACCGATTCCGATACAATTACCGATTCCGATTTTTTATAAATCTCTAAATATTTAACTACAAAAAGTGTTATCTTGTCCCGTTTATTATACAAACGCGGCATAAATGTGACTATATTTTCTTACACGTAAAAACACACTTGTGTGGTGAGGTGATCTTGAGATTTTAGTCTTACTCGATGTTTAAATCAATGAATATTTATTATTTTATTATTACTACAAGCAGTGGAAGATGTTTTTTTAAACCAAAATCAAATAAAAAGATAATTAAATGGAATCGGTTTTGGCATCAGAAAATAGGCTAAAATTTTTCCGTACCTCAAAAAGCTCCGATATTTCCGATTCCCGATTCTGATTGCGATTAATCGTCCCAACACTAATTATGATATAACCGTCAACAAATTTAGTAAAGATAAGATAATATGATTCTCCTGTTATCTTGTCTGCATCAATAATTGTAAGGTATACAGTTATTTGTATACACAAGTTGTCGCTGGATATTTACGAATACAATTACGACAGGTATTTTTTTGCGTGCTAAATAACCGAATAACTGTATATACGACACAAATAATCAAAATAAAAACCAATAAACATTAAATAAAAAATAATATTAAATAATGAATGAATAAATAAATGTTCAATAAACATTACAATTTTCACTTTTGATGTATATTATAAGCGCATGTCTTCAGGTTTATATATTTGTGTTGCAATATGCTTGGCATACTGGAAGGGGATAACTACAAAGATTTGGCTTATTCTACTTATAATCACGAGGGAAAAAAAACCGAATCAATCAGATGGCAAAAAGTGATACCTTTCCGACTTGAACGAGAAGAAACACTATAGGCTTCTGAATCTGACTTGGTTTGGTTTTTACCTGAAAAATTTTCTCTCGCTGGATTTATGCTGCTGTTTTCAGGGAGGGGGAAGGGAATATATTTGCCCGTTGGAAGAATGACTCTGCACTCAAGAATTTGCAAGTACAAGATTAATTCCCAAACTTAAAAAAATTATAAATATCAATTTTGGAACACATCTACTAGATGAAAGGGGTTCAGATATTTGATATACCATGTTTAATCAAGTTTTATGCAAATCGTTGGGGGTATCAAAAGAGGTGGGAACTCCTTCAGTTTTGTCAAATTTTAACAATAATTATTGGGACATCAATTATTCCCTAAATTTCAGGTTATTTCGGATATTTCAAATGTTTTAAGGACATAATGTGGATTCAATTTTTATTAGAAAATAAAATACCTGAAATTTGCATTAAATTTGTTCCATTGCCATTCGACACAATTTTGATAAGTCTGTGAATTTCAAATTCTTCTTACGTTTCCTGAAAATTCAACTTGAAATTAAAAAAAAAAAACATTTAAGCATCGAAATCATGTAAAAGAGTTTGGATCCAAGTTGCAATAATAATTCCGTATATAAAGTTTGGTGCCATTATATATTGTCTTTTATATTTTCGTAAAAGGACATAAAATTTGTGCAACACTTTTCTCTAGGACGGGTAATTCTCCAAGTTTATTCATAAACATGTATCTTAAGATAAAGTTATTTACTCATAATGTTCTGATCTCACCTCGCCTGATATACGAGATCATTTTTTGTAACTTGACAAGGTCACATCTGTTGACACGAATGCATCTTTAATGTCCCCGCGTTCTTCTTCTTCCTATTCTTCTTCTTCTTATTATTATTATTATTGTTGTTATTATTATTATTATTATTATTATTATTATTATTATTATTATTATAGTTTATTTTTTTCTTCGTTTTTTCTTCCTTTTCCTCTTCATTTTCCTCCTATTCTGCTTCGTTATTATATCATAAGATGTATGAGTTTAAGATTTCATCTAAAACTTTGCAAACATTGATGTCATTTCTGAGGAGCATTTTCTTCTAATCCATTTTCTAATTCTTATTTTTGTGACAATGTAAAATGATATCGGAAAAGAACCGTTCAATTAACCAATAAATAAATAAATAAATATAATTTTGAAAAAAATAAAATACGCATCGGGTTCACATGAAAGCTAAATCACAACGCAATATTACGAAAATAGACAAATAGTTTACTTGTTTGAAATTTATAATCTAAATATATTTCGGAGTAAAACACCATCCTCAGTATTATGTACATCGTTTTTTTCTATTTTATATTCTTATCCTTCCTTACCATGTTGTAAAGTTAGGTATTTCTTCCCACAGGCGGATAGTTCAAGGAAAGATGTTCTGCTAATAGTGTTTTCGTTTAGTTTGGGGCTTTCAAGCGCACCTGATGCGTATTTTATTTTATATAAACCAAATCAACGCTTCTATAACAGAACTCACACCATTGATGTTAATATCATTTTATTGTATGACTAGCCCGGGTAACAGTGTTGCCCAGGTGTTTGAAGGTGGGTGTTGAGCGAGAAAAAAGAAGCGATTATAGGCAGGCAGGCAGGCAGGCTCGAACCTGTACCGAGAAGGAGGCAAAGAACGTGAAAAAGGAAAACGTTGACGTCTTTTCTGTTGTACCCATCGCCAAACCGGAAGTGATGTAGGTTTAACTTAAGGCTAGACAATCGAAAAAGGGGATGATTTTCGAAAATATCGGCGAAAAAACATACTCCTCCCTGTAGAAAAGTGTCCAGTTGAGGATGAAGATATTAATGTTGTTGGCCAATTTTTCGATATTTGACGTCCGAAGGGTCACGCTTCAAAATACCAATCTCGTGAAAATCCGTTGCGTCTGTCGAAAGTTTTAGGCAGACAAACAAACATACATACATACATTTAAACAGGCAGATAAGATTTATATTATAGATAGCGAAGCAAGATAACACCTGATGGCCATCCATATAATTATGCAATAAGGCACGTCATAAATAACATAAGTCGCTACTTAGTGTGTAGAAATAAAAATAATCCCCAACACACGCACAGAATTGTTACCCAGCAATCTGGCACAGCCGAGAAAGGTTTTATTCGCCAAAACATACCGAATCGTATTTCAGTTATCTTATTTACTTAGAGGCATTTTTTCTGATCTTGTTCGCAAACATTAAGTAAAAACAATGGCACATTCAATTTATGTATATGGATATAAATGTGATAACCTAACTTCTGTTGCTCCGCACAGCGCATGAACGATCATTCATTATGGCAGGTAATATCTCGGCCATTCCATAATGTAAGTAGGAATTGAAATCGGTCAAGACCTTATTGCAGACTAAATAGAAATCGGTTCCGTGTCATATCTCTAATCTACGGCAACACTGTTAATAAAAATATTCATTTCCATTTCAGTGATGGTCTATATAAAGTTTTAGGACGTCTGATTTAATTGCGTAAGTCGTACAGAATAGAATTAGTTCTTATATTTTACAATGACACATTGACAAAATATACAATAAACGTTCTTCTAGTGTTTCAAAGATACACGTGTGCACACATCTATTAAGAAAACATATAAACTGTAAGCAGTTACTAAGTTATTCAAAAACTGCCCGCGTACAGTTAAAGACTTAATTAAACACGTTAAATATTTTTCTATTCGTTTCACCGCAAACAATGCGCATTGCCACTTGGAACTTATAAGGGTTACTATTTTGGATCGTATCTAAGAAGGATCTCTAGGTAATTGATCATTGGAGTCTTTTCACATTACATTTAAACTTCTGTAGGTTTTTAATCAGTAAAGCAGGAAACAAAAAGGGAGATATAATGTCTAGCCGTTAGAAAGAGAGAACTGTGAAAATAGAACAGTTTTCATAATCTAGGGGCATATAAATCGTGAAAACGGGTAGCATTTTGATGTTTGTCGGGTGAATCTGGAATATATATGATGTTAGTGCGTAAACGCTATGATTTCCTCATAACAACTTCCATTAAAGTACTTGTAAAAACAGGCACAAGGATGCAACATGTCGGTGATGGAACAGAGGTTGGAGCTTATCCGATAGTGCGAGCTTTATTTAAATGTAGACTCATTTTTGGACTCTGACTAAAAGTTACACCCTAGTAGTAGATGTTCTAGTCCAGATGTGGCAACACTACTTTATGTATGGGCGAATTGTTGCTTTGTAAATGTCTCGAATGATATCTGTGTTGTGAGTTAATTTCGTATGAATGGAAAGTTTAGAGAAGTGGTGCCCAATCTGTGTTCCGCGACACATAAGTGTGCTGCGGACTGACTACTGGGATGTCGCGGAGGGTTAATAGCTAGAAGCCATTTAATTTCATTTGGTTTAATAAAGACATTAATATTCGAAATTATCATGACATGTAGATTTATGAATCTTTCGGGGGATTTTAGTTATATGTAGAGAAAGACCTAACAAGCCTTTTCTAGTGATGGTGATTTGAAATTTAGATATGCAAAATTTCCATTGGGCGCCTTATAGATATTTGTTATGGAAGAGTATCCAACTCTAAGTCAAAAAAAAAACATCAAAAGCTTGCTACAATTTTCAACTACACACCTATGTAAGCTGGAATTTTCTTACTTAAACAAAATTTCAAAAGAAAAAGGTAAACAAATTAAAATGAATATGAAAGAAGCTCATATATTGCAGCCGTAGTAAAGAAACACGAAGCACAATTGTTCTACTGCAATGCACCTTTCTTATTCTATACCAGATATTGAATAAAACATATGTGGATTTATGTGATTACAAATTCCTGTGATTTAATTTTCTATTGATATTCTTATTGTTGAAGCTCGACTGAATACATGTAATAAATAACTACAACACAGAAGTAAATTAGAACAGATATATTGAAAGTAAGAAAGTATATACAATATTTACATAAAGTCCATTGTTATAGTCATGGGGAGAGACCGTCCCTGGAAAAGGTGTCGGCTGGGTAGTCGTCGAATCTTGATCTCGTGTCTCCCTGAGTCTCTCACTGAGTCACTCGTTGGGTTTCTCCTGTCTTTACGGTACCAACCATATTTATATAGTTGACACTCCACATATGCTAATTAGGTAGATCCTACCACAACAATTATTTTATTTCATAATGGGATTTATGAGGAGAAGATGTTTATTTTTTGTGATAGGTGTGTCGTGAAAATTAAACAAAAAACTCCACAATGTGCCGCCATATAATAAAAATTGGGAACCACTTGTTTAGAAAGATAAATAAAACTTATTTCCTTTTTAATAAAGAAAAAAAAACTAACATAGACAGAGAGAAATGAGATGAAATAATGGAAATATTTTTACAAAATATAGGTTTTTGAAAGAAAAAAAAAACATTTTTAATCCGGAAAAAAATCAACAATGCCAACCTACTATTATTGTTAGTTCTACTAGATTGTGAGGGAATTTAAAGACGTTCAACGTTCAAGTATATTGTTGTTTAGATAATTTCACATTTATACTCTCTAATTTTTACAGTTTTTGCGCCCTATCTTATAAAATGGCGTCTCTTTGCACGCCAGTCCATTGTTACACTTGTACTTGTATTCACCAAGAACCCATTATATTTTCTCGTTTTTATGATATTAAGAAAAGAGACGGTAATGTCTAGACATCGAATATCACACGCGTGTACCTACCGCAAAAGGAAGATCAATAAATTCGATTACCAAACGAAGAAGTGTACACAGTCAATCACATACTGACAAGCTGCATAGATTTTGAACAGATCGGTTTGAGATACTACAAAAATAAACTAAAAGATATCTTCAACGGGTTTTACCAAAATCAATCTATTTCTAAGATTAACGAAGGTATATGATATAGTCGAAAGGTTACTCTGAAACATTAGAAGCATTTCACTTCCATTCATTTTGTTTCGGCATTACATAACGCATACCGCAAACAATAAAGGAAAATTGCCATTGAGATATAAGAAACTACTTTGATGGGAGCCAGATTTATAAGGAACACAAGTCGAGAATTAAGCAGCAGGATACCTGTCCTCATTACATTTAAACGTCTTTGAGTTTTTATGCGGTGGAAACAGGGAGTAGAGAGGGAATTTCAAAGATCAGTTGTCAGAGGACAGAAGCGATTAAAGTAGACTATTTTCCGGTACGCTTTTTTAAATCTAGTTTGAAAACTATGTTTCGTCAGTGTTCGTCCGAATTACTACGAAAGCATACAAATACGTCAGAAACTTATGTTTAATACAAATGTTATTATGTTAAGTTGTAATGAGGTTAAAAAAAAGCATACATAACTAGATAACTAGCTAATAGAATTTGCGCTTCTCCTTATCATTGGAAATCGTTTCGAGGGATAGAAACGGGCACTTTATTACTCATTGATGTGTGTGTTACTGAAAAGGATCTATATGAAAAATAACAATTAGCTTGAATTATAAAATTGAGGACAGCATGTATATATATATATATATATATATATATATATATATATATATATATATATATATATATATATATATATATATGTTTTAGAGCAAATCCACACTTTTGTGTTATTTAATACCGACTTGGATCAATTCACATTGCGATTGAACAACAAAAAACAAATCAGAATGTTGTCCTATTGTTGTTTATTAAAGGATTCTTAAAAATATTTCAACATATGTTAAAGTAACTTTCTAAGTTATTATTAGGTTCTTTTCATTGTTTTTACTCTCGAGTGTATATATATATATATATATATATATATATATATATCCGAGAACCACATCACTCTATATAAAAGTGTATAAGATATAAATGGATATATCCCTGAGAGTCAAAACAAAGAAAAGAATATGCTGTTGTCACAACCCTAATAATAACTTAGGAAGCCACTTTAACAGATGTTGTAATGTTGTCCTAGCCCTAGTTATTTTTCATGAACATACCTGATTAGTTTCCATGTATGACAGCATTGTGTGATACGTAAAATATGGCCCCTTAATATTGAATCGATTATTTTTTTTAAAAGAATCACCACTTATCAAGGTCCGAGGGCCAGTCGAAGATAATGGTTAATGGGTATACAATTAGTAAATGTGATTATAGCAAAAGTAGTGGGAATTTTGTAAATTGGATTACTTAGTGGACAGTTCATTAAGAGCGTTTTACGTTGGACTTGAAGACAATCAGATTGTAGTCAGCTGGAAAGAAGGTAATCGGAAGAGAGTTCCACAGGCGAGCAGTTCTACGAAAGAAGCTTTGTCCATGGGATCTACATTTAGGTTTTAGCACAGATAAAGAGTGTGTAGTAAAAAGACAAATTTTTCTCAATGTATATATCGGTGGGCATAGCTGAGTACACCTTGATACAATTCTTACTATGTTACGGCTGGTAATAGTTATGAGGGGCCTTTAATAAGTTTTTTGAACAGGCATTTAAAATTGTTGTAGACATTTGAAAAGTCAGTATGTGTTGTAATACGTCTGATGATATGACTGACCAAGTCTTATGATTTCTGGTTAAAATGAACAGCTACAGCAGGACTAGAATACTTTCTGCAAAAGCCTGAGTTTAACAACTAGTGAATTTAAAAAATGCTATCTAGACGGGAGGACAATTTAGAAGAATGCAATTAAATTCTGTTGTAAATTTAGAACAATAAAATGCCAGAAATACTTCAGAGTGTTGTTGAACCATTTTGCATGCATCGGTCATCAGTTTCTTAGTGGCTCAAGAGATTCAAGGAAGGCAGTAGGTGTGCGAGGGATGATCCGAAGTGTAAGATAAGGAAGTCAGAACATCAGAGTTTATTAGTCAAATAATGAAATTCATGGATAAAGACCGCCGATGTCAGTGTGGGAACTCTACAAGAATTTCATGGATTAAGACAATTTATCAGTATGGGAACTCTACACCAATTTTCACAGGTAACTGAAGATGTGAAAAACTATTTGACCAACATGAGCATAACGGAGTTTCTCACCCTCTCTATTCCCCTTGTAACTTTTGGTTATTCTCTAAATTTAAAGAAAACCTAGAGGCTGTTGTTATGAAAGAATTGAGGAGATGAAAGAGGCTGTGACGAGGGTCATTGACACGCTCGCACAAGAGGAGTTCCATGGGGTCTTTCCGAAGTTGTTGGAACGGTCCAGCAAGTGCATTACATCCGGAGGAGATTGCTTCGAAGAGTAGAGTTTCATGTGTGTATTATCAGTAAAATGTGCTTATACGAAAAATGTCTGGAAACCTATCGAAGGCACTTCGTATATTTCTAATCATCAATGATATTGTTCTTGGGACAGCTTACATTCGGATATGATAATATATATTTATAGAAAGGCAAAACTCCTGCAACCTGAAGAAAAAAGTGCATGCTTTAGCATTAGATGATTGATGAGTGAAGATGTAGGAATAAGTACCTTTTTATGAATGTACTTAAGCGTCAAGTTCTAAATGCATCAAGATATTCATTTATAGTGAATGTACATGTCTTTCATTGAGCTTAACCAAGGAAGACGAATCAAAGAATACATCCCGTATAATATGGAATCTGATGATCGATATAAATAAAGCAGCTGTGTGTATGTGTAGATATATTCCCGATAAACTGTTATATTACTGGTTACAAAAATACATAAATTAACAGGAGATGGTAAGCATACACTAAACATGCTTTATGACGAGAAAAAATATTTGTTTGGATGGATGTTTAACGCGCACAGAAATATGTCGTAAAATTGAAATGAAGCATATTCATTTTAACTTGCCGTCGTATTTCGATTATTTTTGCGCATGCGCAAATTCATTTATAGCTTTAGCTTTTTTAAAAATTTGAATCTTTCTAATCTATCTCTCAATAGCTGAAACAGTTTGAACGCGGTTGGAACGCTAAATGTTTTGGTTTCTATTCAACTGATGACTTCAAATCTTTTTATGTTGCTTTTATATATATTAGGTGGCATATAATAATCAAAACAGAATTTGCTCTATAATAATAAATACGAAATCTGCATGAATTAAAATATATATAATCGTATTTTACGATCGGACATGGCCGGGAGCACCCACCCCTATTATTATGAAATATAATAGAGTAAAATACTGTTATCAGCGTGTTTGTTATTTATTTCTTTTCTGTGTCAAGCTTACGTCTGAGTGATTTTATAGTTAAGGACTCTCATTTCTTGTAATGAATAATTTTATCGAGATTTGTGCATAAGTTTTGGTTTCAATTATAGCTGAATAGCTCAAGTTATATATATATATATATATATATATATATATATATATATATATATATATATATATATATATAAATGTAACTCTTGGTTCGTTCGTAATTAATAGTCTAAATGACTAAATAAATGATTGCTTCGACATTTTGGTATAATATGTTTACTGTACCCATGCGTGTTTTTATATATCTCTTTTTAATTATAACATACTTATTTTTTCTATAATAAATACGGCCATTTTTTCTATAATAAATACGGCCATTTTTTTATTTATGGACAATTATTTATCACCGCTTGCCGTCACGTGACCAGTGTTTCTAATTTAGCGGTTTTCCAGCTAGATCTGGAGATTTCGTTTGCAATCTAGCGGGGAATTCTAGAAAATCTGGAGATATTTCGCACCCACACACCCGCAATTTTAGATTAAAAAATAAAGAAAAGCACTTGAAAATACTTTAAAAACATAAAATAAATTCATTCATGTAAGTAAAAAAAAATAGCATTTATTGCCTTTGGTAACACTTATTTATTGATTATTTGTTTTATTTTTCTGCTTTTTTTTCGGCTAAACTTTCTTAAATCTCGCTTTAAAATCGATTTTTCCTAGTACATTTTAGGGGGGACATTCCAACCTCCGAAGTTTAGTTTAAAATACGATCTAAGCAACCTCCTTAGTCAAAAATTGTAAAAAGCAAGAAACAACAGCAAAAAAAAACTTATACCAAACACAGTAGAATTTAATTATCTACCAACCTAAATAATTTTAACACGCTTAAACAAATTTTTTTTGTTTTTTTCCTAATTTCCAAATATGTTGTTCAAAGTGGATAAAAAATAATAAACATATGTCCGCTTATCGCTTAAAGAGTAAGGGGGCTTAATTTCTCAGAAGTTGTAAACAAATGACTAGGTTTATCAGAATATTTGTATGAATTTTTGACACCCCTAATAGGAAACTGCGAATAAAATATAAAAAGACTCGTAATTTCTCTTTTAAAAGTGGGTTGTTTATTTTCTTTATGAATTATACTTAAGTTTTATAAAAAGTAATAGACATATTATTTTTTTTTTTTTTTAAAAAACAGTAATGAAATTAATTGAATTTTACGAGCTCAGTTTTTTCAATTTTTAAAATAAACTGAATATACTATTTTAGACAAACGTTTTTTTTTTAATTCAAGCCCCCCATTTTCAAATGTCTATTAAAAAGTAAATAATTAATTTACCTATCAAAGTTTTATATATAACAAATTGAATATAAAAGATCAATAAATAATATATTCAAATTTAAAACAAAAAAGTAGTTTTTTTTAGAAATTTACCTGTAAAGTCCGAAGTTTAAAACCTTTTTTTAGAAAAACAACGTTGTTTGGATTTTTGTTTTGTTTTTTTTTATTTGAAACCTTGGTCCTTGCTCCTTTAATTGAAGAAAATAAATTAGAGCTTGAATTACATTTTTCGAGGAGTTATAAGCTTGTAAAACGGGGTGGAATTATTCAATATTTTTCACGGAATTTCTGACACACCTAACAAATGACTTATCTACCACTAACCCTAAGTTAGAGTTTCACTCCCAAATTTAGAGTTAGTGATAGTCATAGATTTTTTATACAATTTTCCAAGAGTTAAGTCGCTAATGTTAAACGACATGTAACCAGTTAATTGTTGAAAAGACAACTTTTAATAAAAGAAATGAAATAAAAATAACTTAAACACAGTTTCAGCACGTATAAAAGATACTTGAATTTTAGTTCATTTCGTATCAGGTATTTTTGTTATTGTTTACAATTTCTCGAATATTAATTATTTTACACAAATGATTGTGTTGTTCCTACTTACTTGCCTCCCCCCCAAGAATCGTCATTCATGATTTTACTTATTTTTACTAATTTTTAGAAGTTTATTTTATTTAATTGTCAGCATGAACGAACTTTTTAAGATGCAGCATATGCTAACACTTCAGCGAAGTTTACTGTATTTATTTTTTAGCAAACATTAATAACGGAAAGTTTTCCACTTTATTTATTTTTTTGCATAATTAATGATGGAACTATGTTTTCTGTTTTTCTTAACATCTGTTGAAAAAAATAATTTGTACAGTCTCTTGAGATAAAAAAATCAAACTTTTCTCTACTTTCACCTAACTATTTACAATGTTCATATAAAGTATTCATATGTGCTTTCTATAATAAAAACTTCTATGCAGAAGTTTTTATAATAAAAACTTCTATTTTATAATAAAAACTTCTATGCAGCCATGGCTGACGGAATGAAAGTATAATACTGCTGTGTATTAAATAAATGGTTCCTTTCTATGTGAATTTCCGTGAGCATTTTTGTATACAACAGAAAACTTCCAGAGTTTAATAAGATACGAGGTGCCTTAAATAAGTTTACAGGCATTTTTTACATACATTTGAAATTGTGGTAGACTTTGTAGAATTCAGTATGTTTTTGCTATATATCGTATGGGATTACTGACCATTTTCTATAATTTCAGGTTCAACTGAACAGCTTCAGCAGGAATTGGCGGATACCCTACTAAGAGCTGATTTTCATAGCTGGTGGATTTTAAAAATGCAATCTGAACGTGAGGACACTTTAGAAGAACGATATGCAAAATAATTCTGTTTTAAACTTATAAAATATTCCGCATAATCGTATGGAATGCTTAAGACTGCATTTGGACCATTTTGCATGGACTGAGCATCAGTTTTTGAGAAGCATAAGAGATTCAAGAGAAGCAAAGAGTCTCTGAAGGATGATGTGAGGTGTGGGAGGAGTAAGGAAGTCAGAACACCAAAGGTCCATTCGCCAAATAAAGAATTTAATGTATAAAGACTCTCATGTGCTTATAGAGACAATAAGTGTACACTTTGAGATCAGTGTGGGAACTGTACACAGTTATTCGCGATGAACTGAAGATGCGGAAGGTTTGTACAAATACATCAGTCCACACATGCATCCTTCTTACAGCCTATTTGATAAGGATGGGCATCAAGACTGTTCCTTCCTTTCTCTATAGTCCAGACCTTGCTCCCCGTGACTTTCGGTTATTCTCCAAGCTAAAGGAAAATTTTCAAGGTTGTCGTTATGAAACATTTGATGAGATTAAAGAGGTTGTGATGAGGGTCATTGACACGCTAACACAAGAGAACTTCCGCAGCGCCTTGTAGAAGTTGTTGGAACGGTACAGCAAGTGCAATACAGTGCTCTACAATACAGTGCTCTCCAAGGAAACTAGAGTTTCATGTGTGTACTATCAATAAAAGTGGCCAAACGAAAAAAGTATGGAAACCTATTGAAGTCACCTTGTAAACTGGAGAATCTCGTTGGTTACATCGACCGAAGCGTTGTGAAAATAAAACCTTAAGATAAGACCAATAGTAAAGAAAAATCCAAATAATACGAATGATGGAACTTTTATTTTAATCCGCGGTTATTCGTGCCTCCTCTTTATATCAGTAATAATTGTGTCGATGTCTTAAGTAATTATCGCGTTTTCTTTGCTAGTGTCGCCCAGAGTGAGAATTGAACATTCACCCATCAGAACAGTGTTACTTACTAAAATTGGGTTTTATCCAACTACTTTTTGTTGCGCCGCGTGTCCCTGTGGACAAGTCTTGTGTTTTAATGTTATTTCATGAATTGTTTTACATATTGTTATTAAAAAATATCTTTCATCCCAAATTTCAGTCCAATTGGTAACGCGACACATCAGTTCTACCCATGAAATTCCGCACGGTCGGCGGTCGCAAACCGCCTTGAAATGACGTGCCAAGATTTGACATATATTTACAACAGATTGCCACATCTCAATCTACTCATTCATCTTTCTCGCCACCAAAAAAGACACATCATCACTCACATCCATACCGACCCCACATCACCCACATTTACACTGTCTCATGACACGGGCGCATACACACACATTATCGGACCACTCACGTTGTAATAATACGCAGAATATTCATAAGTGTAAAAAAATAGCTTAGTAAATATTGTGCAACGCCATTTAAAAATTGAATTCGTGACCTGAAATTTTCATTTATCTGTTGCAAATATTGACTGTGCGAGACCTAAGTTAGCAGTCCCTGTCATGGGCGTATGTCAGAGGCACATGCACATCATTGAATGCCTGGAAAGTGATTGTGACTATGTAGTAAAAATGTCTGGATCCCAAAAGGTCACTAGTTTTAATAGCCCCTCTTCCATCGTCAAAGCTCTGCAATTTTTCCAGTAAAAAAATAGAGGGCTTTCGTTTTGAAACGATACTTTTATAACAGAGCGTATTCCGTACGTCCATGCTCAGCCATCTTTCATCGTTAGTAAAAGTACAGTAAGAATGTTAGTGGCTACGCAGAAAAATAAATTCTGGAGCAAAATTGTGTCTAGTTTTAATGTTCTTGTTCCTGACTTAATAGATCTGCCGTTATGCTACTTTTAAAATAGGGGGCATTACTTTTGGGAGTTCTCCTGTATTTAGTGGGCACATTTAATAATAGTAAAATTATAGTTTATATAATTTAGATCATTTGCTCTTTTAGATTCTTGTAAAGTAGGTTCACTGTATCACGCTTAACATTTTCTCACGCGTAAAGCTAGTCTCCATTTCTACATATTTACTGTTGGTGCATTATGGAATACTGTTGTCATACTTGGTTGGTGAATCTATTTTCCATTGGAGGGTTCTTGATACGGTGGAAAGACGTATCTTTTATTTAATTGGCCGCCATCCTTTCTTCTTCTCTGCAACTTCTTACAGAAGTCATCTAATCAAGACTAAAAATAATAAACATATCCTGTCTTTGCGACAATAATTTTTCGCATTGTTAGCTCTTTAGAGCAAGTGGCTTTATGCTTTGACTGTAGCGATTTCCATTATAGAATTGAGTGGTTAAAATAGTATGAAAATAATTTTCAGTCTTTTTCAACTTGCTGAAATCGAGGTTAGGATTCACTAGACTGTAGGAATTGATAGAAACTGAAGTGACCTCATATGGCTAAGATAGAAAATCATGTCAAGATCGACACTTTATTGGAAACACTATATGTGTAAATATTTTATTTAGAAATGGGCTGATAAGATATGATTAATCAGGGATAATCGATCGCACTCTTTATATCAATGATCAGTATATGGAACGAAAATCAAATCTAATTAACCTCCTTTGTATTTCAGCATTTAGTGTGTTGTTTTGTTTTTATGTTTTTTGCTGTTGTTTTTTTTTTTATTTTGGTATAAAAAAATTGTGTTTTTTTATAACAATTTACAAAGAATACGTTAGGATACAGAGAGGTGCAAATAGATAACAAGGTGTAATTATGAACCCTCAGTTGAATGCTAAAAAGTTGAAATGAAACTGGAGAAAAAAGTAAGAATATGTTATAAAATATCGGCATATTTGTGTTTTATATCGGGGACCGTTAAACGATACAACGTATATAATAGGCTGTTATTGTCTGCAGGAGTAAAGGGGTTAAATTTTGCAAGCGTGTGAATAGAACAATCAGAAGTACAAAAATGTAAGAATTTATGTTATCGACGATGTAGGCGAGGAATCGATTTAAAGCGGATCGAGCAGAACGTATGAAATGAGTTCTGTGTTCTTAAAATGATTTGTCAAAAGAAACTATTGTTGGTTCTTCACCCATGTGGTAGAATCACTTAATTGTCGTAAACATACATTCGCGGTTATTAATTAAAATTAAAAGCAACGAGACGTGTTTCGTTTAGTCTAATAAAAGAGGTAATAATTTCTTCAGATTCAAGAAATAATCTACATGTGAAATCATCTACATGTGAAATCATCTACATGTGAAATCATCTACGTCACAACATGTGAAATTGCCACGCGACGATCGTCTCTATTATTTACTTGATACATAAGACAGAAGGTTTAGTAACGAAAGGAAAAGCAGTTATTAGACAACTTTAAATAGATATGCTGAAATAGCATGTACTGATCATCATCGTCGTCATCATAATCATCACCATCAGAAACAACATCATCATCATTATCATCATCATCATCGTCGTCATCATCATCATCATCATCATCATCATCATCATCATCATCATCACCAAAAACAACAACAACAACATCAACAACCTAGTCGACAGCAATCTTCGGTTTAAATCCGGTTTACATGCTAGCATTTGTTCGATTGCTTTCATAAATAAGTTACCAAACTAAATTATATGCTTAAATAAATAAAAAAATGATATGTAAAATTACAAATGCTAAACTCATCATCATCATCATCATCATCATCATCATCTCTTCATAACTATAATGATCATATTCGGTTTAAAAATGTTTTACATACTGCTATATGTTGGATAGTTTTTTTTTTTTTTAAATCGACTACAAAACTAAACTATACCTGGCCAGTTTGTTTTATATCATTCTTTCTCTCGGATCCTTCATTTTTACTTTCGCCATTGTTTCCCCCTTGTCTGTTTTGGACTGCCTCTACTACATCGATTGTTTTACATCTACTAACCCAAAATACTCTTGCGCATTCTTTTCGATGTAGGTTATTGCATGGATGTTTTTTGTTGTGTACACCTTTTCCTATATTGTCTAGATCTAATCTTACTCTCAGCTCACCAGATCTAAGACTGTCATTGAGACTCACATTACACAATGATCGCATCATTCTTATCTCAACACATTATAGACAAGGCATGTTTCGACACTCACTTGATAGCTTTAATTCTGTATGCATCACCATTTTGTATGCATCACCATTTTGTATGCATCACCACCATACCCAATTAACCCCATCCCTCATTCGAATTGTAACGCGCCGCTGGTTAGTAATTGACAAAATTACTATGAAATAATTCCGTCTACTCTGAATGCTTGCTTTCACATTAGAACTTCGATTGACTGTGCTACAAAGGTAATGTAAATGTAACCAAATTTCTAATAACCTCAATACACTCTTCATTCACATATATGTTCTTCACATCTGAGTTCTCATCAGCCTTCATTGTCTTTCACTTCTTAGAAATAATTCTCAGCATACCAGTAATTCTACTTTGCACGCAATGTACACAATGTTTGTAAGAACCACAAAATCAGTTGCTTCTGACCCACTATCAACAAACTGAGTCTTTCTGGAGATTTTAAACACTACACTTGATAATTCCTTTGGTCTAGATTAAATATACTGCGCTTTCCAAATTTTGAACTGAACAAATAGACGTTTGTTTTAGTCCAGAAAAGTGTAAAATAACTATAACAGAGCATCTTTTCCGAATCTCCCCGGACAATATTTCTAAGAGGCAAAATGAAAAGCAACGAACCCTGTACAGTATAATAAATTTTAGTATAAAAAAAATGCTCTGAAAGTACAAAATCATTCCGGAAGACTAACAGATTGAGGTCGCCACCTATGAAATATCTGATTGCAAGTATGTCACTTTAAAACTCCGAATTTGATAGTTTCACTAATCCTTTGTATTCAGTTTCAGAAAAATGATAGCGTATTGATAACATTGTTTTCAACTGTTTAAATATCTAACACATGATACCTGATTTAGTACTAGTTGTTTTTTGCGCTGAATCGTAAAATCCTACCCAGTCTGATGATTTTTTAATATAAGCGCATACCACACACACACACACACACACACACACACACACACACACACACACACATATATATATATATATATATATATATATATATATATATATATATATATATATATATATATATATATATACTAGCAGTTCAGCCCGGCATTGCTCAGGCCCTATTTACTGTTCATAACTTGCCCTATGCGTGAATAGCCTTTATGTAAAATTTCAAATGTTTAGACCAAAAGTAGTCTGAGTAATTAGGTAGAGACCGCAGATGTATTTTTTTAAAACTTTGACCCAAATGTTGACCCCTTACCATTTATTGTTTTCGTCTCCAATCAAAATGAAAAGTTTAACCCGTGTCCAAGTTACCATATCTAAAATTTCAAGTTTTTAGACCAAAAATTGGCGGATGAGTTTGGTAGAAACTGAGAACTTTTAAACTATGACCTTTTGTCAGCCAAATTTTCGCCCCCAAACTGATAAAAACGCTTGTCGCGTGTTTGAATATTGGTTATGTAAACTTTCATATGTTTTAACCAAAATTGGCCCAGTAGTTTGCGAGAAACCGCAAAGGTCAAATCTTGGCAGCTCAAATGTTCGACCTAAATCGATTAAAAAGCGTGCCCTCTGTCTGAATACACTTTATGTAAACTTTCAAAAGTTTAGACTAAAGATTGGCTGAGTAATTTGGTAGAGACCGCAGAGGTCAAATCTTTTAAAACTTTGACCCCAATTTTGACCCCTTAACATACATAGTTTAGGGCTAAAATCAAATTAAAAAAATTGATCCATGTCAAAGTAACCTGCATTCAAATTTTCTAGTGTTTAGATTAAAAATTGGTGGAAGGATTTTATAGAGTCGAATTTTTCCTAAGCTTTTCTTTTTTTTCGTCGAATTTTTCCTAAGCTTTTTCTAGTATCTTTCTCTACTGATCGCAGTTGTATAGACTCTTTACACACACACACACCACCGCACAAAGAAGCATTTAAGTCTTCATTGTTCATATTTAATTTGTCTTTCCTACGTCTTCATTCTGTGTTTTTTGTTGTTTATTTAACTTTTATTTATACAACTTTAGTACTTTTTATGGATTATGCATGCATTTTTACATCGATTGCATTACATGTTCCGTAAACTCTGCATTTGCTTTTGACAATCTGCTATACATTACTAAACGCGCATATATATATATATATATATATATATATATAAATATATATATATATATATATATATATATATTCAGAATGTGAGAGAATATATTATTATTTTGACAGCCAGACAAATTCGCAGCTAACAAGAGTAATGGAAGCCGACGAAGTCTAAGACTGTAGTTTCGCCCTCGTTTGGGCTCATCAGTTAGACACATCCGGACATTAGACACATTAGGATTTACTGACTTTCATGGCTCTTGTAAGCTACGACGTTGTCTGGCTGTCGAAATAATTATATATCCGTTCACATTTTGCAGGTTTTAATTGCGTATTGCTCGTTCGGTAAGCTTGTCATTACGACATCCTTAGCAAGTATAAAATTCCTACTTGGGAAACATCGGCTTGGATTATAGATGGTCACGGCGATCACATCCCTTGTTCAAGAGGAAAGTAGGCTCATTCCACTGTCGGATTTCGTTTCGGCATGCTTGATCTGTGTAAGGTAATAAGATTTTCTTGTGTGCCGGTGCGTTTGCTCAGTTGGTAGATTGATTGCCTCGCATGCAAGCGGCTCAGGTTTCGAATCGCGAGTTCTGATGTGTCTAACTGATGATGGTGAATCTCGAGTCTTAGATTTCAGGTTTGTTGACCTTCATGGCTCTTGTAAGCCACGATGTTGTCTTGCTGTGGAAATATTTGCATATATATATATATATATATATATATATATATAAGAAATTATGTCTTCACCATAAATTATCGAGAATGCGAATTATATTATTTTGCAAAATTTACAAACGTTTCCAACTATGATTGAATCAAGTTGATAATCCCCTCGCCCAAAATATAGTTATTAAGTGAAACAATGAAAAAAAGTTTTAAGAAGTCGATTTAATACATCCACGCATTTGTTTTAATTTTATACATATTTGCAACATATATCATACGTTAAGTGCATTATTATGTTCAGTATATTTCCTTTGAGGATATAAAAGACAACTAAATCGCCCGACATATAAAATCAACGGTAAGTTCTTTGATATGACAGAAGCGCGTTCAAAAGGAATATTTCTGTTTAGAAGTGTGATACTTTACTTTGACATTTCATATATATATATATATATATATATATATATATATATATATATATATATATATATATATATATATATTATGAATAAATATGCTTATATCCGTAGTCATTTATCTGTTTTGTGCCTTATTTTATGCTCCTCAGTTTAGAATTACTTAATTGGGTCTCTAGGTGGACAATGAGAACCTGGATCCAAGTATTAATATCTTTTAACCGTTCGGTTAGTGCGATAGAAATGTGTCTTGTATTTTCCAATGATAAGTTCAATCTGCGAAAACCTGACAACCTTGTATTTTCCAATGATAAGTTAAGTCTGAGGAAATCTGACGACGTTGCTAATTTATGATTCATCAATTAATAATAATTATGATATATATATATATATATATATATATATATATATATATATATATATATATGGGGGGGATTTTGTGTGTGCATAAGTGAGAAAGCATGTGTGAGGACACTTCTCAACCTACATACCCAGCATTATTTTTTAAACTACAGACTTGAAATTTGGTATATAAGATATTCAGATACGAGAAAACTTATTTTTAAGCCGGAGAAACAGGATGCTGATGAGTCAAAATTGGAAATTGGTACGTGGGATTTGTCGGATTTTTTATTTGTTTGATAACTTTTTCACGAATGCGACATGCGTGAATGGTTTACATGACAGAGTATTTTTGTTAAAAATGAGTATGTTTGAAAACACTTTTTAAAGATCGTTTCCAGCCACACTAATAGTAATCGTTGACATTTACTGTCTTTAGGTTTTGGTTTAGATCTGAGATCGAGTATTTTTTTTTTGTATTTACAAGGAATGACAGTTTAGAAAAAACATAATAGTCGCATGCACATGTTTCAGTTTCTATATCAATTAAAATATAATATTTATGCGTATTTTATGATCAGGCAACGCGGGTGGTTTACTAATACACACACACACACATACACACACACACACACACATATATATATATATATATATATATATATATATATATATATATATATATACTCGTTTTTTTATTCAAAAGTAATGGACTAGTGAATTCAACGAGGTTGTTAGATAGTGCTCAATAAAAAGAGCTGATAATACTTGTTTATTGTTATATAAACATGCTCACATCCCGCTGCTACAAACAGCCACTTGTTTCAATCAAACAACAGATATCATCAGGCAGCGACTTGACTATTCAAATGTTTATTGAATAATGGATTTTTATTTTAGGTAGGAACTCTTTAAAAGTTGGAGTTAAAAAACCTTAAAACACGGAACTTTAATTATAAGATGTAAAGAGGGAGGGACAATCTAAATAAAGTTTAAAAATTATAATGGAGAGAGAATGATTAAGAGAAGAAAAAAAGAAATAGAGAAAGAAAATAAATAGAGAAAGAAGAGAGAATTAATTGAAGCACGAAAATTCAATTAATTGCAAACATTATAAAAGCCATCTTTTAAGTAATTTAGTTTAGATATAAAATTCAAATAAATTTAAAATTGTCACTGATTTCTTTAATTTATTAAAATACTATTAATATACTTCTCCTCGCCTGATTTCATTCTTAACTTCCCCTATCTTATATACCTGTGTGTCTATGTGAATATGTAAGTGTCTATGTGTTTATTTTATGACCGTGTGTACTTATGTTTATGTATTTCTATGTTATTTTGTATACCCTCCTTTGTTGTGTACTCCCATAATAATGTTTATTCAATCCATTTGTATGCTTTTATGTGTGTGTACATCTATCTGTACTCTTGTCAAATAATTCTTATTCGTATGTATTTTTATATATATATGGTTTATGTGATTTATACATATTTATGTGTGCGTATATATATATATGTGTGTGTGTGTGCGTTGTTGTATATTACTATATGACTGTGTGCATATAGTTGTGTATTTTTTGTATACATGTGTATACATAAAATTATATATATATATATATATATATATGTATATATGTGTGTCTGTTGGTTCTCAGTGGGTATATACATATGTATTTTATTATTGGTAATTTTGTTACTATCAACCTGTATGTTGTTACTTTTGAGTATTTTGTTGATTTAATTACTTCTTTTGCCTGAATATATTTATATATTTATATGTAAGTGTACTTGTATCAATGTTTTTAGAAATAATGTCTTGAATGTGTTAATATTTGATTTAATATGACTTTATATTTATACTTAACGAGCTTAAACTTTCAACTTAATAGTATAGAGTGACACCTTTACTTATATGCATGTGTATATGCATGTGTATGTATGTATGTATGTATATATATGTATATATATATGTACATATATATATATATGTATATATATATATATATGTGTGTATGGTATTCTTTTTATACATAAATATTAGTAGATTATTCTTTATATTTATTAGTCCTATTTAATTTCTTTAATCCCCTCTTATGGCTAAATAGGTTATATTAAAAAGATAATAAATATTAATTTTAATTCCATTTTTATCCTTTTTTATTCTGTTGTATTATTATTATTATTGTTGTTATTATTATTAATATTAATATTATTTTTATTATTACTATTACTATTATTAATAATAATTTTAATATTGTTTTATCATTATTTTTTATATATTTATTTAATAAAAACGCGAAAACTTTAAACTTATATCATTTAGTATAAAGGGCTTAATTAATTGTAGACGTATGTTTGTAACTGCGTTGATATTACTCGTGGACGTATGTGAGATGATAAATATGTTGGTTGGTTACATTCGCTGTCATTTTTGACATGTACACTTCTAACGCTTAGATTGTATTTTCTGTTTGTTTTTGTAATAAGTTGTCTCGTTACTGAAATGTAAAATGGTTCATAAATTGGTTGACACGCAGATCTTTTTCTTTTTCTATATCATCTCTACATTAATTCTTACTTTCTCTCTTTCTCTCTTTAACTATATTTCATCATTCTTTCTTTTCTCTTCTAGCTCTTATTTTCTTTATAGTAACCCTTTATATCTTTTTCTCTTTTTCTTCTCCATATTATATTTTTTCTCTATTTTCTTTCTCTATTTATTTTCTTTCTCTATTTTATTTTTTCTCCTCTTAATCATTCTCTCTCCATTATAATTTTTTTAATTTTATTTAGATTGCCCCTCCCTCTTTACATCTTATAATTAAAGTTCTTTGTTTTAAGGTTTTTTTACTCCAACTTTTAAAGAGTTCCTACCTAAAATAAAAATCCATTATTCAATGAACATTTGAATAGTCAAGTCGCTGCCTGATGATATCTGTTGTTTGATTGAAACAAGTGACTGTTTGTAGCAGCGGGATGTGAGCATGTTTATATAACAATAAACAAGTATATATATATATATATATATATATATATATATATATATATATATATATATACATAGTATATTTGCAAATATTTCTGTTTTACATAATTTTCCGCGTTTTTTCCTAGTGAGGATTCGTCGGGATATTACATGTTCTTATTTTGTCTATTATATATATTTCCTTGGAAACGGGTATACTAGTAAACTAATCAGTCCCTAGGTTATTAACGCATGCAATGAATGCGCTTTAATCAGGCTAAGGTTTCCGTGACCTCTGATTGACCTCTTTCGTATTCGTTTTTGGCGGGATGGGTTTCGATTTCTTTATGTTGGGAAGCGATAAACTTTAACATAAATGTTTTCACTATTTTGCACGGGTTTATATATTTGTTTATCTATTTAGTATTATTAACATAATTATCATTCTCTGTTATTTTTGTCGTTATTATCTTCATATATAATATTTTGATTTTAGAAATTCCCCTTTAGAACAAATTACCGTACGTTATAATTAACAAACACTGTATACAAATTTCTTACGTCTAAACTATTATCCACCATCTTATGTAAATTTAGAACGGCAATTTATACACATTTATTCGTTATAATAAAATCTTACATTACATTCTAGGGGTAACATTATGACAATCACCAATATGTTTACAGGGAATAATTCCTATATTTCCCACTAAATCCTAAGTCCTCCCAACGCCCCAGTCAAAGTCTCGAAGATATATACACACTATAACTATATTGCCCTTACACCTTTCTTAACTGGGTCTTACACTCATAGGCGTACACTTGCGTTTTCACTCCCCGATTCAAAAAGTAATAATTACTCTCTAATTAAACTCTAGCTATTCTCATTGGCTGAGAACATAATAATCTATCATTCCAGAATAAACCTCTGTTACAAAAAACGAAATATGACTAATCTCTCAATACGCAATAATAGTTTTATGAGTATTAAGCCAAATACAAAATTAACGCTGAAATCATAATGTTACGTACTTATATCCTCTTATTTACGCGCAACTACACTTACAAAAAAAAAAACATGCCGTTAAACAAAACGCATAAAATTTACGGATATCATTGTTTTCTTTTTATTTTTTGCATACGATTATACTGAGGAAACCGACAGCGGTACTATTTTTTGTTTGTTTGATTTTTTTTTTTAATTTTATTGGTTCGCTTTGTTTTAGACCGGACCGTTTTCTTCTGCTTACGTTTTTCTTTATTTACATTTTTCGATACAATTTTCAGACATTAACATTGCACAAATACCCCAAAACAAATATAAAACAACATAGCATTTTTATTTACAGTCACTATTGTTTACTTTGCGTTTCCCGCATTGGCAGAATAGAATTCAGTTGACGACCCAATATCGTATGCATGTGTTTTATAACATACAAATTAGAGACACATTGTTCTTTAACATGACGAGTTTTTTTTCCTTTTGTTGCTTAGTATTTGCGCCTCGAAATCCTGACAGCGATTATCAAGGTTAAATATGGAGCAAATATTCTGAAAAAAAAAACATCCTATCCCTCACTCACTTCATTTTTCTACAAGATAACGTTGGTTAACGTGTCCTTCTAGTTAATATTTTTTGTTGGCTTGCTAAGTAAAAATTTCATGTGTTTGGTATTTCACCTCTGTAGTTTATTAAATGCGAGGGTTTATTTAAATTTAGCATAGCTAATTTATCATTCAAACATAGTCTACACGGATCGTTTAGGTTTCTTCATGTGTGTGCTTGCCAGTACTATTTTTGTCAATTGGTGAGCGCCTATTCTCCTTTACACCCGTTAGTAGGAAGCTAACGACGTTTTTATTCAACATTTTTAGTTTTTGATATATATTCTCAAAACTTATTACCTTACTCTACTTACGTATCAATCACTGTCGGGGTTAATATAGAAAATAGATACATGAAATGTTTTGTAGATACATAATATATATATATATATATATACGAGGTGCCTTCAATAAATTTTCTGACTTATTTCGTATAGGTATTTCTATTGGTAGAGCACACATAAATCTCTAGTATCGCTAGAAGTAATCTCCTTGGGCTTTCATGCAATTGTTTTACCGCTCCAACAACTTCTTGATCCAAGTCCTCTTGTGTGAGCGTGTCAATGATCATCTTGGGGAATAATCAAAAGTCACAGAGAGCAAACTCTGGACTATAGGAAGGATTAGGTACCGTCTTGATGCCCATTTTTGTCACATGATAGAGTTATGGACTAGTGCATTGTCCTTAATTAAATGCCAATGACCCGGTTTTAAAATGTTGGCCTCTTCCGATGGAGAATCTTCTTGAACTCCCTTAAAACTTCAACATATTATTCCTTGTAGATTGCTTGTCCCGTGGGAATCTAATGCATTTAAATCATGTCTGTGCTGTCAAAAAAAGTTTATGAACGGATTTGCGCTGTCTGGCCTTCTTGTGTCTGGAAGAGCCAGCTTGCTTTCATTGGTACTCGGTGTCTTCGTTTCTGGATCATAGCCGTATACCAAGCTTTCATCGCAGCTCACCGAGCATCAAGAACTGCGGGATTTGACCATCTCTTTGCTGTTATGACATAGTTTTTGTTTCTAAACTTCGCACAAATCATCCGCTTCTTCATTTTCTCGCGAATAATTCTACAGTTCGCACGCCGACAATAAACTCTGCAGTTAATGTCTCTTTATATAGATGACGTTCTCACCCATGAAATTTATTATTTGGCCAATTAACTCTGGTATATTGACTCCTTATTTCTTCCAGATAGAAAACACTGGTAGTATTTTGACTTCCTTACACCTGCAATACATCTCGATGCCCTTCTCAGACTTACTGCCATCCTTGAATCTCTTATGCCACTCAAAAACTGAGGCTCGATTCATGGAAGATGGTCCAAAAGCAGTCTGAAACATTCCATATGTTTCTCTGGCATTTTCCAAATTTAAAACAATCTTCTTACATATCGTTCTTCTAAATTGTTCTCACGTCCAGATTGCATTTTTATAATTCACTAGCTGTGACAATCGGGCTATAGCAAGATAAATGCCAATTTTTGCTCTAGCTGTTCATTAAAACCCGAAATCATAAAAATTGGCCATTAATTTCATGAGGTGTATAGCAATATTATAGTGAATTTTCAAGAGTCTACGATAAAAAAGTATTGAATTTAATGCACCTCTTATATATATATATATATATATATATATATATATATATATATATATATATATATATATATATATATATATATATATGTGGGGGGTATGCAATGTTTTACGAATTGAAATCAAGTTCCACAAAGAGAATTGCCCAAAATGTATTACCCTGAACAGCAATCAATACATTTTCTATCCTTGCTGAGATTTTTTTCAATGAAGATTGAATCAAACTCTAGAAAAGTGTTTCATGTTCCTGTTAATCGCAGAATTTTTTGATACCTAAGAACTGATATTTTACATCCTCGGATTATTCTTAATTAAACATTCTCTGCATTCACTTTTTCAAAAATGTGTTCTTTAGTTGCATCTCATATAACTTTCTGATTACTCGCTGATGTTTTTATCGGACAATATTTCATGACACTTTTCAGACACACGTGCATCAGGAGCAAGTTGTTTTAATCTGTCATAAATGAATTAATTTTTAACAACCCATGCAAATCCATATAGTTTTGTATTGCAATAAAAACAGTTTACGGGGTGATTGTAATATCACCCAGAATGTGTTAATATAACACCAGAGGACGTGTTTTCGGGCGATAGCTCTTGACATATCAACGGAAGACGGGAAAATGTTACACAAACGTTTGCGCCCCAAACTTGCCAGCAAGAGAATATGGATCTATTCTCTCAACCATGAACTTTTTCTCTGTGATAAGTATATAAACGCAGTTTCTGATGTGCCCAGTGATGGGATTCAACCGATTCGCACCGGTTCGTGCGAACCGGTGCTTAAAATATTATGAGTTCGGCGAACCGATTGTTAAAATTACGTAAACCCCTATTCAGATCTGTATTAATTAGCCCACTATCAAACTCCACAAGTGTCGCGTGACTCACGTAACTTAGAACCTGTTCTTAAAAAATGTGAATCCCACCATTGGATGTGCAGCACTCTGAAACATACCTATCTGTCTGTGTTGGTTTGATCCAATGTTCACCCTACACTATGACATTCATCAATAATTTTTCAAATCTTATTCTGAGGTTATTTGATGACATCTATGCAGAAAATACTTTTATCAAACGGAAATAGAATCATGTCAACTTTTCTAGGGTGACAATTTTATCGTTCCATCCTGTAATTATATAATTGATACATATATGCACATAGATATGTCAATGAGTGTATGTGCGTGATAATATAAAAAGAGTGATTTCATAGAGTTCCTATGGCAAAGATTCAAAGAGTATTTGTGACTAAGATATTCTTGCCGTGCTTTTTATTTCGACCTTGAGGAAGTATTACATTTAACACATTTAATACCAAGCTTTTCTTGTTTCACCATCAATGTTGATTGAGATCTCCAACGCGCACCATAAGATTACCCTCCTATACCTAACACGATGTAAACTGTAAAATAAATTTATATTATAAGCAAAACTTTAGTAGATATATAAAGGAGCATGAAATAAATAAATAACATTTCTTTAAATTTTTGCAGCGTACGAAAATAATGAAAATGCGACACTAAAATCGCGTTCTCTAATCAAAGTATTATACCAACGTTTCTATGTAGTCGGCATTTTTAAGGTATAGACCAACCAGAGCTTAATAAATCTAGAAAACATCAGATTTTAAGTAATTTTCTTATTCATTTTTAAATTATTTTATGCTTTTAAGCAGTTTTCATTAAATATATGAAGTAGTTGCTAAACAAAATAAGTTAAGGTTAAGCAAAACTCTAATATTTTGTTATGCTGAAGAGGTAAAGTGATTGAATATATATATATATATATATATATATATATATATATATATATATAATTATTTTTTACTATAATAATAAAATACGTACAGACAGTAGTGTTTCATCCTTTCGGGAATCTTCAGTGTAGGGTGTCATGCTTAATACCAGTCGAACGATTTGAACCCCGCATCACGAGACATCTCTGGCCCGATTAGCGGAAACCTAATCCATTCGGCTACCATTAACCGCGTGAAATAACGTTGAATTTAAACATCTTAATTTTAAATGTTCATTTACGTCAGTCAGACAGACTAATATTAGTAACCTTAATCGAAAGAGTTTAAAATCTATCCTTAAAACAATTTAAATGTTTGATCAGCAGTCAATATATATATATATATATATATATATATATATATATATATATATATAAATATATATATATATATATAGAGAGAGAGAGAGAGATAGATATAGATACTCCTATAAATTCGGTTTTCTTTTGTGTGTATTGATATTCATATTAATCCCCCACTTTTCTGTTTATTTAAAAAAATATATATAATTTTATTATCTATGGGTATTGGAATTGCATTCAACAGCAAAAGATCTAGCTATTTTGCATATTCTGTTAAACATTCATTGACTTAATTCCCTACTAGTTACTTCGGTTTTCAATGTGATAATCATCTTAATTTAACTATTACGTGTAATTATATTCATGCAGATATTCTACATGATTTATATTTGCTTAATATTTGCGTAATAAGTTTACAGTAAACACAAAGTTTTTTCATATGTATTAATGTATACGAATGTATTTTTGTTCTTCGGAAGGAATCGCATTCTCTTTTGATTTCTTTACAAGAGCAATCCTTTAGACATGTTCTCAACTAAATTGAACACCGTGAAGAGGAGATGCTATTCCATTCGCTTTACACAGCTTCCCATAGTTGGTCATTGTTCGACAAATTTTTTCCAGCCGATGCACGGGATATTATGGACCAAATATTCGCGATTGGGTTTAAATCGGGGCTTTTACCTGACAAAACATCACATCAATTGAATTATCAGAAAATTCATTTCTTGTAGCATTAGCAGTGTGTGCAGGGGCATTATCATGTTGAAAAATAATGTTCTGTGATATCCTCAGCTTCTGGATCCTTGATAATATTCCTTTTTCTAATATTCGAGTGTATTCCTTTGCATTGATTGACTTCTCACATCTAATAAGTTCCCCAACTCCTGATGCAGTAAAAGTTCCCCATACCATTATCCCTCCATTCTCGTGTTTTACTGTCGTTTTTATGCCACGTGTCGGAAATATTTATCCAGTTCTTCGATTGCACCGTTCCAGAGCATCAGGAGTATCACATCCAACCAGAAAACATTCCTGAACCAGTTTGCATCTTTCTTGCCATAACACAAAAAAATCTCTTTCTATCATTCATGTTCTTAGATAAAAATGGCTTTTTTGCACACCTTTTAGAAGAAAGTTCCATTTCTTTCATTCATCTAGATATTGTATATCTAGGAAGAGCATTTCAAGCCCCTGTTTTGAATTCTTTGCTATGGTCAACATAACTTTTCTTTCGATCCTTCAAAGCAGTTAATTTAAGCCTGTGGTCGTCCTTCAAAGTGGATGCTCTAGGGCCACCAGATCCAGATTTCCCTTTTACCAAGCGTTCGACGTCGGACCTTTGACTAATTCGCTTCACTAGAGAAAGAGATGTTTTCACATTTTGTTTTTCTTAAAATATTAAGAATCTGCTTGTAAGTCATTTTGGACTGCCTTAATCCTACAATTCGTTTTTTTTTATATCCTTGTCAAAATGCAGTTTAACATTTTTGGGATTAATTTTCTCACTTATTATATGCTATGATGATAATGACAGAAAAATAGACATTTTCAGTTAAAATTAACAAAAATGCATGGAAAAATATTGAAAAATCGATTTCTTCCTTCTTTCACTGTTGACCCATTTTTTGCTCATGAATGTATATTCATGTAATTCCTTTTTTGTCGTTATTTCTGCAAGATAGAAAGATAATAAGTAACATTTTTTGACTTGTGATTACGAAAAAAGCAACATTAATATAATTTGTCGTACTTGATCTATCGGCCACACGTATAATATTCCGTTATTAAACAACACGAAAACAGAGTGTTTTGCTGGACAAATTTAATCAAAGTCACAGTTCGGTAAGATGCGCTGAATTCTCTTTTCTTCAAGTATGCACAATTTAACTACAAATTGAGTTAGAGTTTAAGTTTGTCATGCACATGCTCTCTAAAAGCTCATCCTAGCATCACGCTTTAAGAAAGGTAGAATTAGACTGACTTCTTTACGAAATAATATTATCGAATTTAGAGAAGAATAAAAAGACATTAGTCACTTCTGACCGAGTCTAGTTGTGACCTCGATAATGTCGGTGAGTTCACATGGGCAGCCTATTGAGGTGGGTTTTCACAGGTGTTCCGCAGCAACCTTCCCAACGTGTACCTATAAATGCTGTCAAATTCGTTGCCAATTTCAATGAGGTTAATTATCTAAAATGATGCAGAGCGTGGCGTGGCGATCTAGTTCACACAGCAGCCCTTCGTGCGTGAATCTGCACACGCCCCTTGAGATGCGTGAGTGTATGTTTCTATGTGTTTGTACATTTTATGTGAAACACAAAGCTATCGCCAGTAGTTTTATTGTTATTATATTATTTTATAAACCAGGCTGGCGTAATAAATCTGCACAAACGCTACACTATATATATATATATATATATATATATATATATATATATATATATATATATATGTATATATATATGTATATATATACATATATGTATATATATGTATAAATATATATACATATATGAATATATATGTATATATACATACACACATTTATATATATATATATATATATATATATATATATGAAGTGCCACGCAAAGGTTTTGAATATATTATAATTTTCTTACATAACTCAAATTAGTGTTCAAAGTTTACATAAAATTTTGTCAGCATATTCCTATTACTATTCCAACTTATATTTGAAGTAGTAATTACAAAATCAAGTTTATATTTCAGGTAAAATATAGATTAACAAACGCAAAAGTATTGATTACGCTTCAAAAATCAGATTTCTTTAATTATTTTAGAGGACTTTTGCTTTGCGAGTTGCAATAAAGCAAGAGAGTTATCACTGACCAATCAGAGATCTTTATATTAAAATAATTTTTATAAAATTCTTCTGGTTTGTGTTCACTTGCTTCAAAATCAACGATTTCATTTACAAAAATGTCTAAAACTAAAAAGTGTGAATAGATATTCCTAAAAAAATCATTGATAAGCACAAAAAAGGAAAGGAGTATCGAATAATATCAAGCGAACTTAATCAACCACTTATAACAGTTGGAAACGTTATTAGAAAGCTTAAAACCCCTGGTGAAGCTGTTGCATATCTTTCAAGATTTTGTCTACCAAGGAGATAAAACGAAAAAAATCAAGGTAGCTAAGCAGAAAGGTACAAATAAACCCCTTTTTTTACTCGTGGTGAAATTAAACCGACCTCAAAGAAGGTGGACTTGATGTGAGCAACGATATAACCAGTAGAGCTCTAAATCGTACAGGCTTTGTTTCAAGATCTCCAGGAACAGTTATATTGTTGAAGAGCCAATATGTCAGATCACGTTTGAATTATATTAAAACATATGGGGAGAAACCACAAGAATTTTGGATCAAGGTAATCTGGATCAATGTATTCTGGTCAGACAAAAAGAAAATCGAAATCTTTGGAAGAAACACAGCGGAAACATGGCACCGCCTAAAGCAAAATGCTTATGATTCCTACAGTGAAGTATGGCGGTGGTTCGATTATGATATGATAAGATTTTCATTTGATGATACGGTGAATACGAAATCGTAAATGGTAGAATTAATGAGCGTATGTACAGGAATATTCTGGAGGAAAATCTCCGGGTGTCTGCTGATTTGTTAAGATATAATAGCAATTTCGTGTTTCAGGACGACAATGATCCAATACATACTGCCAAACTTGCCAAAGAATGGATTAAAAATAACGAAATTGACGTTGTCATTTGGCCCAGTCAGTTTCCATAGTTCTATCTAATGGAAAATTTGTAGGTAATATTGAAGATCAATATTCACAAGAGAAATCCACAAAATATTCAACAACTATAAGAGTTTTGCAAAGAAGAATGGCGCAAACAACCTGAATGCAAAAACATGTGTGCAGCTATAGAAAGCAACTAGAAGTTGTTTAACGCAAGAAAGCATATGCAACCAAATATAAAATCAATATATTCAATACTTTTGCGTTTGTTAATTTACAATAAGTATATTTACAATTTTTCCTTAAATATAAACTTTCTAAACTTTGATTTTATAATTACTACCCCAAATATAAGTAAGAATGGAAATAAGAATACACTGACTAAATTTTAGGTAAAATCCTTAACCCTTATTAGAGTTATAAAAAAAATGTCATGTATCAAATATTTTGCGGTGCACTGCATATATATATATATATATATATATATATATATATATATATATATATATATATATATATATCATTATGTATATATATTATATATATATATCATTATGAATATATATATATATATTATATATATCATTATGTATATATATATTATATATATATATATCATTATGTATATATATATATATTATATATATAATTATGTATATATATATATTATATATATAATTATGTATATATATATATATATATATATATATGTGTGTGTGTGTAAAGAGCGAGAGGGAGAAAGAGAAAGAAGGTAAAAGAGAGGAACATATAGATATAAATATAGGTATTGAGAAATAAATATATATATTTTTTTAAATACATTTCATTGCATTTTTAGGATCTCATTAGTTCCTTGATTTGGTTCTGCCGGATTTGATTTTAGATAGAAAGAGCTGGTAAAAACAGAGGCTATAATCAACACCGTTCAGCAAAGAAAAGATGAAAAAATCGCAAATCATGACTCCAAAATATGACGTGCTCAGTTTTCAGTTCTTCCTAACAGATATTCGATGGTTGTAAAAAACTATTTGTCGTTATTTTGTATTTAAAGGGTATACTTTGAACATTATTTATTTAAATATTTTATCCAAGACTGTAATGTATATTATTAAATCAAATACCTTATATTTATTATTATATAATATGCAGTCTACCTCTTTTTTCTTAAATCTGGTATACACTTTATATATACATATATTTATTTTAGTAAGATTTGTATCCACAGCAGACTTCTTGCAAATGCTAAACCTGTGTATATCAAAGTTTTCAATAATTAATAGAGCGATTTTGATATAAAATGTATATAATAATAAAATGTATATTATAATAAAATGTATATAATAATAAAATGTATATAACATTAAAATCATGAAAGTTTTATCCACCCAAGCATATTATATTTGCATATCCAATCGATTAGACTTTGATTTTCTAAGGACAAAAATAGTTAGTTGTTTGTTTTCATACTGAAGAATTAAGCAAAGTTTAATTTATCCTTGAAGGTCATGTGACTAAAGTATCATAATTGAGACAAGCAAGCCGTAAGTATTTTTATATTCATAGTTTTAGACGCCGTCCGAACAAAATGAGCATAAGACTTCTAATTTTTGCGTCGCTAGATCTAAGTTTATCATAAACCATATACATGGTGACAAGCTGTGAGAGGAAGAATATATCTTTATCTATGATACAAGATGTCGGGGTAGAGAAAATAGCGTTCTGTCTAACGAGGTGAATTTTCGTATAATAGTGTCATAAATAAAAACAAACATGTTTTAATACCTTGGGCGCGTTATACAATAGAGGAAAAGATAGATGTTCAACTTTAATGCATTCAAAACGAAGATCTGTTTTTACAGCATCAGCGCTATAAACACTACCTGGTCTCAATTGAAATAAAAGGCTCTCGTCTTGAGGAAACATCCTAAAAATGGCTGACTTAAAATGGAAGACTTACGTCTGGTAAAATGGATCAATCATCCGGCAGCTCCAGTACGTATCTCACTGAGGCGACCCTCTACCTGTGTTGAAGCCAGATACGTCTTAAGATGGAGCAGTGTTTCCACGTATGGGGAGGAGCTGTTAAGAGTATGTATTCCTATCTTGACAAGGTTCACAACTGTCTTCGAAATCTAGTGGGCGAAGCCTTCTTCTCTACCTTACTTCCTTTTTCACAGAAGAAACATAACTATTCTGTACTCTATCGTTATTCTCATGGGAGGTTCTTAATTGCGCTTCTATCTATGCAACTCTGTAAAACAGTCGCATTGAGACATTCGTCTAGCTACAATAATCGCAGCAATTTTCATTTATCTGTTACTATCTTGGGTGTCCGGTGTTGCCCGGGTGTTTGGGTGTGTGTGTTAAGTAAAAAAAAAGTTGTAGTAGGCAGGCAGGCTCGAACCCTTGACGCGAAGCCGGAAAAGAAAATGAAAGAAAATCTGACGTCTTACGGCTACTCCTGACGCTATCGAAAGTTTAGACCGTTAAAATTAGGCAATGTGAATCCAACCAATACGATGACTTGCAAAAATATCTCGCAAAAAAATCGACCCTTCCTTGTAGAAAACTGCTCAGTCGAGAGTGAAGGAATTAATGTTTTTAGGCATGCTTTCGATATTTGTCCTCCGCTATGTCGAGCTTCAAAATGATATCACTCTCGTGAAAATCCGTCGCCTCAGTCGGAAATTTTTGGCAGACATACATGCATTTAAATGGACAGATTATCTATGCGTAAAACTAAATAATATAACCTAACTTTCTTTCAGAGAATTTGCCGTCTGTGCAACACAATATCACGGGGTTCCAAGCTGAATATAACATGGTCGTTTCATATCTAATGTGAACAGGTTCCTGCTGAGCGGTTTTCTTAAATAAACGAATACTGCCCAAGTTCAACCATTCATAGTGTTGTCTCACCGGTGAGCCGACACGTATTAACCCTTATCCTTGCATCGCCTTTTGACCTTATGTAATACAGTTATGGGGCTATTATCTACCTATTAATGCACTGATCCAAATAGAATAATAATCAAGAGCAAATTACTCTCGTGAGAATGGGAATGCGATTCTCGACCTTGATTGACGGTTTGTTCTTGCTTTTTCGCTTCTCGTTATTACTGTTAATTATGATTGTTATTACTATTACCTTTTTTTTCCTGTTATCATTAAGATAACATTTTGTACTTTTTATTTTATTTATTCTAATGATGACGTCGCCTATCCACCAGCTTAAAGAACTAGAGATATCTACGAGACTGAACGGAATGTATCCTCTATCACAGAAGTAGAACAACCCCTTCAAAAGTATTATAAACTTTCAAGAATCCAAGGAACAGGCACAGACGTTTCAACATTTAGTCAACCGATCTTGACCTTCCAGAAGAGAAGAAATTTCTAAAATTATCGTGGGCAAAAAATAAACAAAGAAAACGTCATCAATTCTTCGAGTGACGTCCTCTCAAATCTACTATCAACAACTGGAATAAGATCAGCGAACTTCGTCAAATGCAACGGATTCCACACGTGGAATACTCTATTCGCAATTCCTGAAGATAGTGTGAAACTTTCCCAAAAATACATCATCACTGCGGACCACATCCTACACGTGATGTAATTGGGCAGACAAAAGATCTCCGTCTTCGTATTTCATGTTAATAGGGAAATATATAGCCGCGTCAATGATGAAATACGAATAAATTACCAAAATCGTTTGCGACGAACATCTGAACTTTTGAAATTATACTCGACAAGCACACATTAAAAAAATGAAAGATCGTGAAAAAAATAGGAAATAATATAGAATTATATATATATATATATATATATATATATATATATATTATAAATGTGTATATATCTTTTTATATATATATATATATATATATATATATATATATATATATAATCTATAATATAAATCTCACCTGTATGTGTAAATGCATGTATGTATGTACGTATGTATGCCTCAAACTTTCGACAGAGGCGACGGATTCTCATAAGATTGGTATCGTTTTGAAGCACGTCCCTTTGGACAACAAATATCGGAAAACTGGTTGCAATTATGAATTACATTGCCCCCAACTGTGCACTTATCTATAGGGAGCAGTCGCTTTTTTCACCGATATTTTCGAAAATCATCCCCTCTTTTCGATTGCCTAGCGTTAATTTAAACCTTCGCCGCTTTCGGTTTTGCGTTGGATGCAACGACAAAGACGTCAGGGTTTTTTTCACGTTCCTTTCTTCCTTCGCGGTACGGGTTCGAGCCTGCCTGCCTACTACCACTTTTTTTTCTTTGCTCAACACACACTTCCAAACACCCGGGAAACGGCGGACACCCAGGCTAGTAATATAATAAAATAATGAAAAAATATTGGATATTATAAAAAAATAACAACTATAATAACAATAACAACATGTATTGGTATATAATCTAGAGAGATATAACTAGTCATTTTAAACGGGTGGAATTATTGTGATATACTGACTGAAACAGAGAAAGGTCAATAACTTTTATTGATTCAAACAGTAAACAGCAATCAACACACGAAATCCATAAGATATTAGAATATACAAAAGATGTTTAATACACATGTATGCTCTCAATATATTCAAATTTTATCAAGCAATCATAGTATGAGCAAGGGTAGTTTTGGCCTGAAGAAATCAAGTTGATCAGAACTACAGTTGAAACATAGATAAGATGTTTGCCATATGTTTGCCATATGTCTGGGTTATATATATATATATATATATATATATATATATATATATATATATATATATATATATATATATATATATATATATATTGTCTGTCTGTTTCACTTTTTCTCTGGAAACTACTAGCCCGATTTGACTCAAATTTCGTAAGTATGGCTTTTTGTTATAAGGTGAAGCGAATTAACTAGTATGGTATCCAATGCACAGATAACGATTAAAAGGATTAGTCACTACAATACAATATTTACTCTAGAGTTTTTCTCGGAAACCATTAAGCTGTTCAGACTGAAATATAATATGGACTATTGTAATGACAAAGTTCAGTGAATTAAGTATTATGCTATCCGTTCGATGCACATTAAAGAATAAATAAGATTGAATCACAACCACACCACATTTCTATAGAAAAACAACTAGCCTGAAATTTTGTAAGTATAGTTGTTATAAGAAGAAACAGCGAACTAAGTATTACGATATCCGGTATATGTACGAACAAGAATTAATAGAAAATGCAAAAATGTGCAGAAAATGTAATTAAATTCCACCATGAATTCTGTATATTTATTCGATGTCACCAGGCTATGTCTGTTTTCCGTTTTTAACGTGCTAAAAAACTTATGCATAATCCTGAAGAGTCCTAGAATGGATGAAACGCGGAATATTCAGTGTAGCTTAATCGCCATATATATTTCATAAATTACTAACTAGCTCTACCTACGTATTGAGAACTTTTGAAGTAAATACTTAAAGTTTACGCATAAATCTATACTTTCGTATATTAATTTTATGTGAGTAAATTAAGTAGTTATATATATATATATATATATATATATATATATATATATATATATATATATATATATATATATATATATATATATATATATATATATATATACAGTGATGATCATATTTATTGGCACGGTAAAATAAAAGTTAAATTTTGTCAAATAAATTCTAAAAAAGGGATTAAATTAAAGAAGATAACAAAGTATATTATGTATTTTTAACTGGCCTTTCCGATGCAGCAATCGGATTTTAGAAAAAATAAATAACAAAGGAACAACAAACATAATTGCAAAAAAACCCTTGTTCAAAATTATTGGCACGATTTATTTAATAATCAATTGTATAGCCTTTGGCCTTGATTACCTTCCTCAGTCGCTTTTCATAGTTTACAACCAAGTTGTTGCACTCTTCAGTAGTAATTTTAGCCCACTCTTCCTGACAATAATCATCCAATTGAATAAGATTATTAGGCTTCCTTTGCATTACCCTCAATTTTAATGTTCTCCATAAATTTTCAATTGGATTAAGGTCTGGGCTTTGTGATGGCCACTCCAAAACATTAATATTATTGTCCTCAAGCCATTTCTTAGTCAGTTTAGCCGAATGCTTTGGGTCATTATCTTGCATGAACCACCAACGACGACCAAGTGAGAGCTCTTTAGCAGAGTCTTTCGGGTTTTCATCCAATATTTTAACATAATCTTCCTTTTTTATGCTACCTGTGACCTTAACAAGTCGCCCTGGTCCAGAGGCAGCAAAGGATCCCCAAAACATCAAACTGCCTCCACCGTGCTTCACTGTGGGTATGGTGTTCTTAGGCAGGAAAGCTTCGCCAGATTTTCTGTAAATATAAGACACTTTATTATGGCCAAATAACTCTATTTTCGTTTCGTCAGTCCATAGAACACGTTTCCAGAATGCAACATCTTTATCAATATGACGTTTTGCAAAGGCTAGCCTTGCTTTCAGGTGCATAGGCTTCAATAAGGGAGTCTTTCTCGGACGACATGCTTTTAAACCAGCTCTCTTCAAAACTCTACCAACTGTATGTCGAGATACATTCACCCCAGAGGTGCTCTGTTCATCAACAATCTCCCCAACAGAGATCCTTGGGTTTTGTTTTACTTGTCGAACAATTTTCCGTTCATCTCTTGGGGAAAGAATCCTTTTTCTCCCTCTACCCTCTAAACTCATAACGTGGCCTTGCGATTTGAACTTGTTTATTATGGTTCTAACAGTGGATTTGGGAAGGTTTAGCTTCTTTGAAATCTTATCATAGCCCTCCCCATTGGTATGGCATGCTACAACAAGCTTCCTGACGTCTTCGCTGTGTTCCTTAGTTTTAACTATGGCGATTGAAAATTATAATTTAGTCACTTATAATAGTTTAAATAAATCGCTATCTAAAAATTATCTGAAAAAAATTATTCACTGAATTAGCGTTAAACAAGCATAATATGGCTATAAAAAAGTTCAGAAAACACGTAAACCGGAAATTGATTGATATTATACTGATACTAAAAGAAAAACAAAGCCGTGCCAATAATTTTGAACAAGGGTTTTTTGCAATTATGTTTGTTGTTCCTTTGTTATTTATTTTTTCTAAAATCCGATTGCTGCACCGGAAAGGCCAGTTAAAAATACATAATATACTTTGTTATTTTCTTTAATTTAATCCCTTTTTTAGAATTTATTAGACAAAATTTAACTTTTATTTTACCGTGCCAATAAATATGATCATCACTGTATATATATATATATATGTGTGTGTGTGTGTGTGTGTGTGTGTGTGTGTGTGTGTGTGTTCAGCAAATCAAAATAAAATATTACACTAAGATATAGTATAATTTTTCGACCTTGGTTTATTTTAGAATGTATATTGTTATAAAAATACATTTTTGTAATTTAGTTTTCCTTATAAGCAACTTTGAAAAATGGATAATCAAGTCAGTCTTTCTCATTAAAAACAGTAATCTATTAGATGTTAAAGATACCAATAAATTCAAAGTATTTAGGCGTAAAATCCATTCGAACACGTCTTTTGTGATTAAAACGCTTTTCATGGAAAAATCCTACACCTGATTCTATTATTTGGTCTCATTTATTTATGATTTCATTTATTATTTAAAACAACACTGTTAAGTTATCAGTAGGACTGTGACAATAGAATATTCTTTTCATTCTTTTGACTTTCTGGTATATATCCGATGCAATTACACACACTTAATCAACCGAGAACCACATCCGTCTATATAAAATCATATAAGATATTAACGGTTATATACTCAAGAGTCAAAATAATGAAAGGAATATGCTGTTGTCACAGCCCAAGTTATCAGCAACTATCAAGGTTTATTGTTTATCTTTTTCTTTTCTTTCGCATTCCATTTTGGTGTTCCTTGTATTCTGAATGACAAGTTACCCAGATTTACAATTGTTTTCATTACTTTTGCTCAATACTGGAAATGGCTTTGCTTTATCACAAATGTTGCTTACCGTTTATTTCTCGCTTGCGTCGACCATTGGTTTTTACTGGGAGTTTGAGTAGAACTAAACCTCCAAAGTATTCCAATACTCATTGTGATTTCTACATCTTTCGTCTTTCTCATCCCTTTAAACGTTCATAAACATTTTTGGCTATATCAACCGGATCAGATACTGCGTTGTTGTTGTTGTTGTTGTTGTTGTTGTTGTTGTTGTTGTTGTTGTTGTTGTTTTTTTTTTTTTTTTTTTTTTTTTTTTTTATTTTTTTATACACCAGGAGTAGTCACACAGGCCGTCATCAAAGATTTCTCTTTGATAACAACTTATGGTATTTCTTCAGTCTGACTGACAGCAAGTCTCCCCAGATTTCCAGTACTCTCCACCCTTTTCGATAACGTTTGCAAAATAACCTGCGTTATCGCAACACATATTTAACATTGATTTCTCATTGGCAGCGACCATTGTTCTTCACTAAAATTTTAGTGGCAAAAAGCCTTACCAAGATCCCAGCCCTCTTTGCACTCAACCAGCGAAAGTCCGGTTATTTCTTTCTATCCTCTGTCTTACTATTGTCCTTGGCCCTCCGTATTTATTTGATGTAGTTTCATTTTATGGTGGCATAAACAAATACGAACAAAAGTTGACCGGAACGCAGAGGGGCATGGATGTTCCTTACAATTATGCCGTCTCAGTTTTCATGATCTCCTGTGATGCTCCTTTGTGGTTTATATCTGTAGCCGTTTCTGTATGCCCATTTTGTGTCTGCAGTTCATGTGTTGTGTTAGTCTCCACATTCAAAGATTTTCCCTTAATATTTCTTCAGTTTTCATTATTGAAATCCGTTGTATTCTCTAAACCATCGTTCTGATGCCAACATCTCGCACAATTTTTTCAGAGTTTTTCGGTATTGTTCCTAGTGTTCATAGTATTAGTTGTGTTAGCCTGACTTTCTTCATTTTCCAGATCACTTTTGTGCTCTCTGGCCAGTTCCGTGTATTTACTCTGCTTCTTCGTCTTCTTGATCTGTTGGAACGGTAAAATCTAGAATCTGGCAGGACTTTTCCTTCTTGTTCACTATTATGACATCCTGTCTTCTTTATTGGATGGGCTTATCCATTTGTATATTCATGCCGTATAGGATCTTGTGACTTTCATTTTCCAGTAATATTGCCGGCATATGCTTGTACCATTTGTCTGAGTGTTCAAGATGCAATAGTCTACGTAATCGCCAGTGTACTGCCTTCACTACTAAATCGTGTCTATTTTTGTATTCTTCTGGTGCAAGATTGTTGCATACACTTTTATGGTTTATCGTTTCGTCTATTTGTCCACGGATTCTGCATTTGCTGTTTTCCTGTGTCTTGTCAATCCTTGCTTTGATTCTGTTGGTTCTAATTGCGTTATCTTATGCGGCTTTTATTAGGAATTCAGTTTCCTGTTTAGGTTTCTCTTTTATTGGTATATCCAAGTGTTTTCGTTAGTCCCATCTTTTGTAATCCTTACGAGTCTTCCGTTTAGCTGTTCTCATTTCATTTTTCATTCTTCGGCTGATTTCTTGTCTTTTATTTTCTATCTTTTTGGTTTCTTCAGCTGCGGTAATTATTATTTCGCTGTTCTGTATTATCTGTTTTTTAAAATCCCATTTGTGTTTATTAAACAGTCTTCTATACAGACTATCCGCTCTTTCTACGTCTTTCCTTTTCACATAGAATCGGTTAGTATCATTTTTGGGTGTAGTGCATTTTGCATTGTTATGAACGGTGTACTGTATCTTACTCATGACATTGCCCATGTGTTTATTCCCTTAATTTGATTTCTACTATATAACTTAGTTTTAAGAATTTTCCTTGTTCTTTGGGGTTGTTTTTTTTTTTCAATTTTCGTTGATTTGTCGGTTTCCAGAACGCTAAAGTATTTGCGTCTTCATCTCTGTTTGATTGGGTAATATCATACTTTCTGTTGCTTACAGATTCCCCCTCTTCATAATTAGCAGTGCGCACATTTCCATACTGAATTGCATTTGGATATCATGACTGAAGATTCTAGTTTTGTTTATTAACGTCTCTAGTTCTGTTTTGTTTTTGCAAACAGTTTCAGTTCATCCTGTACATTAGGTGGTTCATTCTTATTAGTGAATTTGTATCTGGTTTGAGATTTTCCGTTATATTGTTCAGAGGTACAATGCCAATGATGAACAGTAGTTGTGATAAAAAAATCACTTTGGATGATCCCTCTTTGTATTTTAATCTCAGTTGTGTGTTGGATGATCCCTCTTTGTATTTATCTCAGTTATGTGTTGTCCATCAGCTGTCAGTTCAAGATCCATCTACTCATTATATTTTCTATCAAACTGATCATCTTGCCTGGCATTTTGTATATTCTCGGGCATTCTATTATCCTTGCTTGCGGGATCCTGTCATACGCTTTCTTGTAGTCGACCCAGGCCATAACTAAATTCTTATTTTCTACGTTTTACCTTCTTCAGGATCCTTTGGTCATAGTATAATAGGTCAAGTGTTCATCTATTTCCTGTTTGGCATCCTTTTTGTTCTTATGGGCTATGAAGGCAAGGATAAATGTGTTTCCTCAGTTGTGCAGTTAACATTTGCCACATTGTAGGTAAACATGTCATAGGGCTGTAGTTGCTGGGATAATCCTTTTTATGCGTATTTTTGCACCAATGTGGTTTTACCTTTGATCATCAATTCTGGTACATGTTCTTCGTAGATAAATCTATTCAGGTGCTGAACTAGCTTTTCATGTAGTGTTGTGAATTTCTTAAACCAATACTCATATATTCCGTTATGACCCGATAGTCTCCGCTTGGTTATTTTCGTAGAGTTGTTCTGAGGTTTCTTTGCTGATTTCATAATCTGTTCCTTCTTTGATTATTATCTATATATTAATACGCTTGTCCGTACGGTGTCACGTCATCATCATCGCAAACATTAATTAATGAAACGCGTCATTATCATCACAAACATTAATTAACATAAATTATCCCCCTTTATTTTTAGATCTTTATTAGTTAAAAATGATTAAACCCTTTTATTTCCCAAAACTTCCCAAACAAAAAAAATATGAACTGTCTATTTACGGTTCTGGATTATTTTAAAGACAATTATGCATAGAAGTTATCGTTCCAAAATTTAAATAGCATTTTACTTACATTTTTAACTATGTCTTCTGTTTATTACGTGTAATACCGAACGCTTATTCTATTTTATTCAGTAATAAATATATTTTTTACATATAACGTTACGAGTCCGTTTTTTTACTGTACCAATTTATCTTTTTTTTTGTATTTTTATTTACTTTTGAGTGAGCCTTACATAACAAAAATATATTTAGAAATAAATGTTACAAAAGTCAAGAATGACTTTATTAAATAAATCACCAAAGTCACCATTCGCAAATACACTGAGTAACACAGAGTCAAAACATATTTTACGTCTTGTTCTGTTTTTTTTTGTTTTACGGCATATCAATCCTTTTTCGTGTTATTTAATACCGAATCGAGTAATTTTGTAATATTTATACAGCTTCAGGTTGTTTACATAGTTATTACTTATGTTTGGTTCGTTTTATTTTGCTTCTCTTACAGGCATTCATCATCTTCTAATGCCCACCGACAGGTCATACATATTTAAATACTATAAAAAATGGACACAACAATTTTTTATTTAATATGAAATAAAACATTTTGTCTCATTACTTTAATTTATTTCAAGAAATATTCATTCCTTATTTCAAGATTTTCAGTATATTTTATTTAACTGAAGAAATATTTATTGTTCATACATATATTCTCCATTATTTTATTACATTGTTAGGTGAAGTTTCAGAGTATTACCCCCCTGCCCATATTGAGAATGGCTTTCAGCATTATTCTTACAATAGTGGTGTCAAAGTTTATTGATTTTTCTTATTTAACAAAAATTATAAAAAGATACAAGAACATTTTAAACATTTTTTTCATTAAATCGTTATTTAGGTGAAGGTTTACAATAGTCAAATCCTCTCCCCTTATAAAGAATGGAATTTTTATTATTTAAGCATGATGCTTACATTTTTCTTAATATAAAAAATGATACAAGAAAATGTTAAGCTTTTTTATATTATTATTAAAATGTTAGATCAAAGTTCGGAATAACTTTTACATTATATCCAATTAGCCCGCTGTATTAAAATGTTTTAGCATTTAATACCTAATAAGGTTTTCGCTTCAGTTACCACAAGCGGACGATCTTCAATTGTAACAAGCAGACGATATCGATCCAAAGGAGGTAATTCGCCAACAATTGTTTTAGCCGAATTGTACGGTAAAGCCAAAAATTATCTACTAAACCAGTGTAACTCTTGGTGAAATTTCGTTATTTATTTAACCGTAAACAAACAACACCATCGTCAACAACAAAAACAAAGCTTTGTTTCAACAAAGTTTACTGACTTGTGGATAAGTCATCCAGCATTAGATGATTGTTATCAGCTTATTTTGATGATCAGAAACTAAATATTTAATCCGGCGTAAGTTTTTAACATTTTTGATCCATCTTACTGTAAATATTTAAAATAATTAAATTACTTTCGGCAATTTTAGAAACGACATTAGAATACTTAAATTTTAATCTAGCCATCATTTATTTATAGAGATAAATTAGAAAAAAATATTCAATATTGAATACCCTTGTAAAAGTTTTACAATTTAACTTTTTTAATATTAAATAAACACTTTGTTTCATTACTTAGGATTTAAACAAATATTTATTCTCAATCTTTACATTTTTCGTATATTTTACAAAATTCAAGATATAATTTATTGAAATGAAATTATTAAGTTATTCAACAAAAGAAAATAACATGTAAACAAATAAATGTATACTTTCTACACTTTGTAGCCGACAAAACGCCATGTTTTTTTTAGCACAACTGCTGCCAGAATCCAAGGAAGACATCAGTACTTTAAACTATGACCTAATCATGAAATAACTGGAAAGCGTGTACAGTTATTTAATCAAAGCTAAAATAGGTGGTTCTACACTTTTACTTCAATATATTTATTGAATAAATAAAATAGTTTCTACACTTTAAAATACTGATGTCTCTCTTGGATTCTGGCAGCAGGTGCACTAAAAAATATGGCGTCTTTTTGTCGGCGACAAAGTGTAGAAGCACCAATAAATGTTACGAGAGGAAATAATTTATTATGAAATAATGTATATAATTCACCTAGATATCATCTAGATATCCATTTTACAGTGCTAAATTATAAAAATATTGGTTTAAATTCCCTCTTAGAAAAAATACACATTAATGATTTTTTAATATAAAAAACGGTTTCATTAATTAAGAAATATTTATTCTCATTTTAAACATTTATATTGAATGTTATTTCATTATAGAAACATTTATTTTTCGTATCAAAATATTTATTTATATTTTTTTATATTAAGACCAATTAAATTTTCACACAGAATGAACCAAACCAATACCACTACATTGGAAGATACAAGATGTGCAGCAAGAGAACGGTAAAGACGAAGGCGTCAGCAGTTACGAACTGAATAAAGGGATAATATCAGATTGGAAAGGAGAAACATATTGAGACAGTAAATAAATAACATGACTGAAGAAGACAGACAACTTTATCTGCAAAATGAAAGAGCTAGGCAACGGGAACGAAGAAACAATATGAATTAATCGGAAAGACAAAATATCCCGTATTATTTTGTAGGTGATATGAGTTTGATTTGCTCATTTTGTAGAGCACTTAGATTTCGAGGAGAAGCATTGAATCGTTGTCAAAAAGGAAAGGTTTCTCTTCCTACCTTACAAGATTAACCTCCTACACCCCAAAGGTTACTCGAAAGTAATGGCCAAGAAGCATTGAATTTCAGATCTAATATACGCAATTACAACTCATCATTTTCATTTGCATCATTTCAACTCCAGTGTAATTTACCAGAAAATAATAAATTTATCAAAAGTGTCTTTGAAACCATAACTACAGTTATGGAGAATAATCCTTATGCCCAAACTTATAAAAATATGAGGGTTATTGAATTAGAAGAGGAAGCACGTGCTATAAGGGAAAATGTAAAGCCAAAGAGAGTTTCGATGCTTTTCCCGCTGGTCCAGATCTCCAAAGATTTAACAATCCAATAAACAACGAAATAGGTGTAGCATTTGTTGGTGAGGATTGTACTCCACATGCTAACAGAGATATTTTTGTTTACCCACATTCTCAACCAAAACACCGAATTTCTTATTTGTCTTGCCACTTGGACCCCATGATATATCTCATATTATTTCCAAATAGTGAACAAGGCTGGCACATAAACATGCAACATAGGCCAGAACGGCAAACAAGAGTTCGCAATAAAGTCACAATGCAAGAGTATTACAGTTATCGCCTTGCAATTAGGGATTCATTCAGTATTATCCATAGATCTGGCAAACTATTTCAACAATATGTAGTTGATGCATATGTGAATGTTGAAGGATGCAGATTGAACTTCATTAAAAGCCATCAAAGTCTAATAAGAGCTGCTCAATATTCTGGCTTAATGGATCATTTAGCAAGGAATTAAGATGGCGATCTTGGTGTACCAGTTATTCTACGATCTACATTTACAGGAAGTCATAGGAATCTCCAACATCTGTATCAAGATGCAATAGCAGTTTTCTGTAAATACGGAAAGTCAGGCCTATTCTTTACCTATACATGTAATGCAAGATGCCCTGAAATATTAAACAACTTGGGGTCATCAGAACTTGCACAAAAATGTATCATGCACATCTCTCTGAACTTTTGAAAGACATTAAAGACAGACAACTGTTGCATATGTTTATGTTATTGAATTTCAATAAGAGGGTTACCACACTGCCACATGATCATAATGCTACGAGATCAGGATAAGATCAGAACAGTTCAACAAATTGATGCAATTGTGTCAGTAAAAATACCTGGACCTGAAGATCCAGAACTTCGTGATTTAGTTAAATCTTAAATGGTACATGGTCCATGTGATGCAGTTAATCCTAATTCTCCTTATATGAGTACAGGATTAAATTTTCCAAATGCATTTAGAGACGAAACAGTAGAAAACATTGATGGATACCTGGTTTACAAACGTGCAAATAATGGTGACTCAGCTCAAATCGGTAATTTTACTGTTAATAATAGATACATAGTCCCTTTAAACAAGTTCCTTCTGAAAAAATATCGAGCTCATATAAACTTAGAAATCTACTCTTCAGTCAAGAGTATAAAATAGATATTTAAATATGTTTATAAAGGATATGATAATGCTATGATTCAGGTTAATAACAATGATTCATCTATTAATATTGATCAAGGAAAACAATGCGGCCAGAACAAAGAGATGAAGTCAATCAATATGTATCATGCAGATATGGATCACCTCCAGAAGCAATGTGGCATCTTTCTGAATATAAAATGCATGGACAGTCTCATGTTGTGTACCGTTTAGCTGTACACATGCCTGGAGAGCAACAGATTTATTATCAACATGGACAAGCTGAACAAGCAATTCAACAAGCACAACAACGTCACACAAATTTGACTGGTTGGTTTGAATTAAATCAGAACGATATTACTGCTAACCAATATTTTTACTGTGATGTTCCACATCATTATGTATTTAACAAAACTACTACAAAATGGACTAAAAGAGAGAGGCCAAGTAATTTGATCACAATAATGTATTCAGTTTCACCAAACCAAGGTGAAGTTTTATTTACGGATTCTGCTTCTTCATGTCTCTGGAGCAAAGTCAATTGAAGATTTGAGAACAGTCCAAGGTCATACATTCCCTACATTTAGAGAAGCTTGCATCAGCCTTAAATTATTGCAAGATAATACTGAATTAGAAATTGCTCTAACTGAAGCTGCTACATTTAGAATACTACAACAACTACGTAGCATGTTTGCAATGCTGTGCCTTTATCATCATCCAGTGGATGCCTTTCAACTATTCATTAACCATAAACAGTGCATGATTGAAGACCTCATTTCTGCTTATGATGAAAGCATATGTGAAAACATTGCACTTCATTTGTGAAAAGCAATATTTAATGAGCATGGTTCTTCTTGTCAGGCAATGGGTTTACCTGAACGAACGGATGATTCTCTAATAGATAATATGACTCGAAATACAAACTGGCCTTATGTTGAATTGCTAAACGATGGACAATTAGAGGTCTTTAATATTATCATCAAGGCTGTCACGGCAACTGAAGAAGAAGCCCCACACAACAATTGCTTCTATTTAGATGCCCCAGGCAGATCAGGAAACACCTTTTTATTCAACATGTTTGCCAGTAGTGCCACATGGATCACCTACATCTATTATAGACACCTGTCTTAAAAGATGCACATTGTGGCATTATTTCAGTCAATTACAGCTAACACAAAACGTCAGAACTAACATAAATGAACAGGAGTTTTGTAGATGGCTCCTTCATCTTCGTAATGGTCCACTAACGAGTATTCTTAATGACGTTCCTGTAGATCCCATAGATGTTCCTGATGATTCGGTATGTAATGGTTCTCTAATCTCAGAAATATTTGATTGCAGCCCTCAAGAAATGTAAAATAGAATCACTATGACTCCAAACAATACAGAATGTTTAACAGTAAATGAAGAAATTCTAAATAATCTTCCCGAAGGCATAAATACATATTAAAGTACAGATTATATGGAACTAGGATGAAAATAAAAGAATGTCATCAAAACAGCACCATTGCTATTTTAATTAATGGATCTAATAGAGGTCCCACAGTTATCATTCCAAGAATTAAGTTAAAGCCAAGTGATGCAAATGTTTCGTTTGTATTTCATCGGATACAGTTTCCATTACGATTAGCATATTCATTGACCATCAATAAAGCACAAGGACAAACGTTTGATAAGGTTGGTATATATCTTCAACAACCTGTATTTCCCCATGGCCAACTGTATGTGGCATGTTCAAGAGCCCGATCTAAACACAGTGTGAAATTTAAGGTAATGCAACTTCATAGAGATGATAATCAGGGCAGAAAACGTGGTGTAACATATACTAAGAATATTGTTTACCGTGAAGTGTTATGAAAACAATCAGGAACCGCTATGAAATCTAAAAGCTAACTTGGATGTAAATATGATTTTGGAAAAATATTTTTTTAAATTGCTTTCCTTATATTTAAAATTCATAATTTGATGAAAAAGTAGTGAACAGTTTGTTTAACTTTACTTAATTATATAACATTGACATAAATTTGATATGTACAACCTACCTCACATCATTTTGATTATTAAAAAATCAAAATTTAACTGGACTTCGTAAGATTTACAGAAACACTTCATTTTCTATGCATGTAATACACAAGAAGCTGAATATTATAGCAGATTACAATGTTTTTATGGAAAAAACTTTGGTACAGAAAATTCAAAGTGTTCTATTTATATTATCAGAAAGTTTTGATGCATTTATTGAAATCTATATCAAGAATTCAACTTAAAAATATTTGTGAATTTCCAAATTTTCATTGGATAAAATTCAAAATAAATAGAAAAGTCTATCGCATGTGTAAAAGTTGACGGCTGCTTATTTAACTTCATTAAAAACCATCAAAGTCAACTAAGAGCTGCTCAATATTCTGGCTTAATGGATCATTTAGCAAAGAAATGAAGATGGTTATTCTGGTGTACTAGTTATTCTACGATCTACATTTGCAGGAAGTCCTAGGAATCTACAACAGCTTTATCAAGATGCAGTGGCAGTTTTCTGTGACCTATTCATTACTCCCACGTGTAATCCAAAATGTCCTGAAATATTAAACAACTTGGGGTCATCAGAACTTTCACAAAATCGATGTCAACAATGTCAAACAATTTTTTTTTAAATTCACAGTCTGACTCCCAAGAACCTGCTGACTGACCACTATTCTCACTCCAAGCAGCTGATCGACGTTCCTGTCACCGCCTCAATTATCACCAGCACTTCCTGACAATATCAACATCATCAGTTTCGATCGCATTGGCCTTCAATAAGTGTTGAAACTAAAGTTCTTTGTTCTACTTGCTTCCATACGTTCATTTTTTGTAATATAACAATAAGGAATTTTGTACTGACGTGTTTTAAAAGATTTTAACTACCGTGGAATTTCCACGGGTCCTGCTAGTTATTATTATTATTATTATTATTAGTATTAGTATTATTATTATTATTATTATTGTTATGTTGTGATGTTGTTATTATTATTATTATTATTACTATTATTATTGCTGTTGTTGATGTTATTATTATTATTGCTGTTGTGTATGTTATTATTATCATTGTTTTGTTGTTTATGTTATTATTATTATTATTATTATTATTATTATTATTATTATTATTATTATTATTATTTAAATGAGGACCCTACATATGTTTTGAATTATTTATTTATTTGTAATCGTTGGCCTTATTTGCTGCCCCTTCGACCGAGTTTCTTTCCAAGTAACAATTCTCAAGCCCTGATTAACACAGTTTTTACGTTAATCTTCACGCCCTCTTGTTCTTTTGTTTGTTTTGTTCTGTTGCGATGTTGTTCTTAGGTGTGTTTTGTTTGTTTTTATTGCTTGTGTGTTATTTTTTTTCGATATATTTTTTTTCTGGTGTTCTTTCCTGTTATTGCTTTATTTTACCTTATTTTTTTGAAGGAAGTCGTTATATCTTTTTTTTATTTTTGGCTCCATTCATTCTTTCTCTCTCTCTCTCTCTCTCTCTCTCTCTCTCTCTCTCTCTCTCTCTCTCTCTCTCTTTCTCGCTCGGTCTATATATTTATCTATCTATCTATGCATCTATTGCTATTACTTTTTAGTCGCGCGCAAGCGACTCTATAAGTCACTCCGTCGGTCGGTCGGTCGGTCGATGACACTTTTCTGTTTGGCCTTTTTGGTTAAGATCAACAATTAATTAATGTTAATAGATGTTGTTCTTAGCTTTTTAAGCTTTTCTTGACCTTTTGACCAAGATCAAAGTGTAAGAAATACAAACTAACCCCCACCCCTTACCCACAAAATTTTCTTTTCTCCATTCATCCCCATCTAGAGGGCATCCTCACTTAGAGACTGACCCGCAGAAGCGAGCTTCCTTTTAGAAACCTAGTGGAACGGGCAGTCTATCAACTAGACGGGGTTGGGAGGGTCCTACTAATCACCTTTTGTTTTTTCTTCCTCCGCCCTCAACACAAATGAATTATTGTACCATTTTTATTATCTTTTTTTGTTTTTTTACACGTCAATAAAAAAAATGATTTAAAATTTGGGAGTTAAGTAGGACGTCCCCCAGTAAAAGGGTGAATGCGGTATTATGGTGAAAGAAGCTACTAGCTGGGAGAAACTTTCGATTTTGTTTAGTTCTTAAGTGACAAGGATGACTACGGCCCCACAATCCCCCCTTTTGAGTTGGCCATGTGCCTAAATTTTTTGTTCATTGTTGATTTCCACTGTATTTTTTAACACGAATAAAGGATTTAATATCTCAAAGTGTAGTATCTGTTCTTACTTCATGCTGTACTTATGTTTGTATCTTTGTGATATAAAGTGGGGGATAACTTTTCTGTATTTATTTCATGTAAAGTAATCACCCACTTTACAACCAGTCAGTCTCAAATCCATTCAAATCATTCTCCAGATCATTCAAGTTGTTTTTGAAGGATTCCAGTAATTTTTTAAGCAGTCAAGTCATTCTTAAGGTCATTCAATTCATCCTTAAGTTCATTAAAGTAATTCTAAATCATTTACTTTTTACTTATTTCAGTCTATTTTTCAGCCATTTTAGTTTATCTTTAAGAATTCCATGTCAATCCTACATTCACGCATTTATTCATTACACGAGAGCACGCGACTAATGTCTATCGGCCTTGTTCCTTATTAATGTTGCCTTGTTTACGATCCTATGATATTTCTTGCTTTATCTTTTTTTTCATAAATATTTTTATTTCGTCCTATTTTTTTAATTTTATTTTTTCTCCATTCCCCATTTTCTGTTGTTTGTATATTTTCAGTTCCTTTTTTTTTTTGCCTTTCTTTTTTATTATTATTTCTTCGTTAGACTACACTGTTCTTTAATCCTTTCTTTTGTTCTGGGTTTTTGTGTTTTAATCTCTCATTTCTTGTTTTCTTGCCCTCATCTGCTTTGTTATAAGTTGACTTTCGTTTTAGAACTATTTCGTATTTGCTTCCTTTGCTGTGATCTACTAATCTCCATTTTCCCCTCTCGTTCTGTTTCGTATTCTTATCGTTTAATGCGTTTGGGCGTGGGCGGGGAACTAGATTATAAGGTAATGAATTCGACAGAATTGGCAAGAAAATTAAAAAGAAGATAAAAGAATAACTTAAACGAAGCATTGATGCAAATATAACTTATGTTTAAAGTACATCGAAAAAGTACACACAAACATGATTATATATACTATTATTCACACCACAGTGATAGAATAAAAACGGGCATGATCATCGGTTTTTTCTTACGTGCCCTTAGCATCTGCAGCCCTCAATATCCCGAAAATGAAATCACACGTATCACCGAATCACTAAAACTTTTACAATACCCAACATACCTTATCTCTAAAACAAAGAAAAAAGCCATCAAAATATACTCAAACATAGACAAACAAAAACAGAACACACCAGATACACCACTACTAAATAGACATCTTCTTATACCTACCCATACTAACAACGACACAATTTGCAATACTCTTAATAATCTAGGCATACAAACAGTACAAACCACTTCCTTAACTATAAAGCGAACTTTAAAAACTAGCAAGCATTCCGCTGAAATCTCCACTTCCAAAGCCGGTATTTACTCCATTCCATGTAATGACTGCAAAAAAATCATACATAGGTGAGACACAGCGAAATTTGGAAATCAGACTAAGCGAACATAAAAGGGACATAAGAAATGCCAACCCCTTAAATGCATTCTTTTCCAACTGTGTCGAACATGGCCACTCTTTCGGCTTTGGACGTGCAAAAATCTTAAAATCCATCCCAGATAGAGCAAAACGGAGACTTATTGAATCTGCTTTAATTTCAAACATTAACACCATCAAACAAAGAAAAGGGTTTTATAATGTAGCCCCAATCATAGGTAATATAATAATAAATGAACAAAACATTAATTTAGATCCTAGTTGATAAAAAAAATGAATATATGTATATAACCCGACCCCCCTCCACACACACTAGATATAAATTCTCTTTTCATCATGACATTTTTTCTCTCCAGAACAGAAAGAGAACTGAACTTCTCCGCATGTGATATATGACAGTCTTCCTGTACATCCTCGCCTAGAAATCCTGATGATGTCCCCTGAAATAGGGACGAAACGTTGATTTTATTTTTGTTTTTACTCTTTTAGTTTTTTCCTTTTTATTCACATAACGTCTAAAGCATCGTTTATATCTTGATTTATTTTATTCATATATATATATATATATATATATATATATATATATATATATATATATATATATATATATATATATATATATATAATGTCTGTATGTCGTTATTTGACAGTCTCTGGCTTACGCTTAACATATTTTATTTGATATTTCAAATGCTTTTAATTAAAGAGCTAATCTCGATGGGTCACGTTCTATTATTATTATTATTATTATTATTATTATTATCATTATTATTATCATTATTATTATTATTAATATTATTATTATTATTATTAATATATACGTGTATATATATGTATATATAATTATATACATATATACATATATATATATATATATTCATTCCGTTTTATTAAGAAAACGTATTTCGACTATTTTTTTTTATATAAAGCCAGTAATTTTAGTGTGACCGATTGCTAACAGTACAGATGTGCATTATGGTAATAACCAGTTATATTTTCTTCCATTAACATATATGACTTCAGTTTTCATAATTAACAGTTATGTATTAAACTTTTTAATAATAGGGCATCACTTTTCAAAGCCGGGAGACCACTCAAGGATAAACATTACAGAAACCATCAGTTCTTCTATGATGAACATCATGAGAGGATTTAGCACAATGTTTTGAATGTGCAGAACAATATTAAAGTGGAATTAAATATCCATAAAGACCATTCAACAAATATTTGTTCACATAATACTTCAATATGCCTAGTCAGGCGTAATTTGGGAAACAGACTCGTGGTATTCCGTTTTATATATGGATGTTTGAGGAAAGAAATATTGTTCCTAGGAATTCTGTTTCGTTTTTGGTAATGAGAGGAAAAAATGGTGTTCTTTGCTGTGATTGTAAAAAAATCACTTTTTGCTGTGAATGTTGTATAAAATATAACAGGGATAAAGCTTATAATTAACATAACGATAGACTAGAGAGGAGATAACAAAATATACTCTTCGTGAAAGACTGGGGAAACTATTGCGACGTTGATTCTTTACTCTAACAAGACTATAAAAATTGTGTAAAGCGACGCCTCCTTGGATGTGAAAACATCTTTCTTTAATGTAATTTTCATCCCAAACAAGGCACAGTGCCACTTTGAAGTAGGAGCCTACTATCGGGGATATAAGTTGCAGGGGTATTATTAAGATAGGTGAGTAGTAAAATGTCTGCTCACAATACATTTGAACTTCTGCATCTCAATAGTTGGGAAACCAGAATCCAGGAAGGGAGTTCCAAAACTAGCGGTTCTGGAGAATAAACTCTTAGAGTAGAAGGCTTTTTTACACGCAGGGATCTCTACTGTGAAGGGGTGGGATTTAGCTGCTTGTCGGGTTTGTCGGGGATATTCACGTCGAGGGGTTACAAGTGCTTGTAGTTCGTCAGAGCATTCACTATTAAAGTACGTGTAGAACAGGCAGAGGGATGCAACATTTCGTCAATGGGACAGAGGCTGAAGCCTAGATGACAGTTCAGGACCTATCAGGTTGGCGACTCTCTTTTTAACCCTGCCAAGAAGTGAGAGACAAGTAGCAGATGCACCAACCCAAAAGTGGCAACAGTACTGCATACATGGGCGAATAATAGCCTTATAGATGTGCAGGATATTTTCAGGCGTAAGTAGTTTTCTAGCACGTAAGGAGAGGTCGCCTTCTTCACAGCAGCCTTGGCAATGCTCTCAATGTATCTATTCCAGTTCATGTTCCCTGCAAACGTTCGGCCGAGGAGTTTAAAGGAAGTAGTTTCGGGTAATGTGTTCTTGGTCATTGCTATTGGTGGTAGATAAGGTTTCTTGTAATTATTGAAAGAAACAAGCTTAGTCTTGGCAGTATTGAATGTGCCATCCATTTTTGTCCCCATTACACTACAGACTGAAGTTTGTTTTTAGTCATATTTCTTTAAATAATTAAACTTTTTTTAATTAAAAGCAAAATGTAAATTACAAGTGAAGAGGCTCTTGTAAAAAGTCAGAAATCTATCTGAGTTAATACTGTAGATCCAAAAGATTTTGCAGAGTAAAAATATTAATCGACCACTTCAATTATCTTTTCTAACAGATTAAATTCCATCACTTATTGTTTGATTTGTATAAACACTAAATACAAATATCAATTCAAATTTTTAAAGAAAAAAAGATTTTCTTGTTACCAATAAATATTCCAGCAAACCTTCCTGTATCGTACATCCAAACCGCAATTCCTTACACAAGTTCTATAGTTGTCACGTCTGGGTTACTGCAACATACATGATCTTTTTCGCCCACGATAATGTTTAAAAAGGAGTCTCCAACATGTCTGCAAAGCTCCAGCTTTTGTCCCAATGTTGCACCTTTTTACAAAGGAACCAACTCTTATCAAGGCCCGGAAGTTATTCAAGGATAAGGATTAATGAGTGTACTGTAATCATTGGGACAATAGCGTAGTAATTGTTAATAATGGAAATTTGGTAAATTGGATTACTTTAGGGGACGGCTCTTCAAGAGCTTGTGTACGTTGGATGACCGTAGTATAGTCAGCTGCAAAGCAAATAAATGAAAGCGAGTACCACGATCCGGTCAGTCAAATAAATAAGGTTGTGTTCATGTAATCAACGTTCAGATGTAGGCACAGATATAGAGTGGGAGAAATTATTGATAGTAGTTTAAACTATACGAGTGTTTTCGTCAAAATTGGGAAAGAGGGACTATGATTGGAGCTCAGATTAACTTGTTTACAGCGTGTATTTGGAGTTTCTTCTCTGGTCCATGTTTTGCGGCTGTATTTACAAGCAGAAGTTTAAATATAATTTTAACGGGAATTTTGCTACGTTACACCCCATGTGGAAGCCTCACTAATCACTTTACATTTCAGCGATATAATATATTTTGTTTGGAGTGGATGAACTGAAAAAGTAACCATTAAATCGATGGGTTTATTTCAGTGAGAAAGAGGGATATAATATGGACTTTTTCAGGCACTTATTAAATTGTGTCGTGTGCCTAGCCATACTTGCAGTTGTGGTAAATGTAGAGCCGTGACTTTCGTGGTTTTTCTTCATGGGCTGTCGCCAGGAAAGAAGAAAAATTTAATTAATCCGTTATAAGTCACGTTGTTCGCCTATTTCCGTTTCTAGACGTCGCGCAAACTTTTCCAGTAAAACTTGGTTATGCAATATGCATTCCTTTCAATTTTTCTTTAAAGATCCTACTGCTATGCATTCGTTACCTCCGTCACACCTTGTAAACTTTTCATTAATCTGTTAATGGTTTGATCAATTTATATTCCAAGTCATTCAAATGTCCTTTTTTTAACATTTTTTCAAGGAAACTTTATCAAGCCGCAGTTGGCTAAACTATCATTTTTCAACAATATCAAATAATGCAAAAAACTGACCATTGTCTAACTAAGGCAAGGAATGAGAGGTAATCTCAAATACTGGTGTCAGTTCATATCAATATCCGAAAATTCCTTCAGATTTATTTCTAAAGTCCTATCATACCATTTAAAGATAAGTGTGTACAATTTTCCTGTGATCCAATACTACACAGAAGGGCTATCGTACTTCAGCTTTTATTTGCTCACAATCCGTATATATATATATATATATATATATATATATATATATATATATTAATTTTTTGCCTAAGATACAGTTTGCGATTCTTAACCCAAAAGTTTCATAACAAGAAGGCAAAAAAAGCATACTTCCCATTCACTTATCGTCTGATTTAATTTGAAATTAAAGTTAACTAAAAGACCATCTTTTTATAATTTTATATCATGAAACAAGTGAAGCATGCATGGTTCCCCGTGAGTGCACAGTCCACGAGGCATAAAAATGACTACGTTCAGGATTTGCCCCTCCCCATTTAGCCCCAAAAGTCCCAGGCGACATCAAATTATGGTAAAAATGAACAAAAGGTGAAGTTTTAGGCTCTAAGATGTGAAAATTTGAGTTCTGTACCATGAAAAAAAAAAGAAATAACTCAGTCCATCATTTGCCCTCTCCCCATTTAGCCACAAAAGTCCCCAAGGCCTTAACATATTTAAATTTGAGTTCAGTATTATGCAAAACCGCTAAATAGACACACACAGAAAAAATTGGACAAATATGGTATAATAGTCCCAAAATGGAGTGTTTTTATAAGCCCTTAAAGAGCTCCTGGGGCACACACAACGTTTATCGCGAAGTATAGACAAGCAAAATTATATAGAAATTAGTTATTTACAAATTTTCAGAAAGTTTGATAAAAATCCAAAGCATCAATTTTTTTAATAAGCATCAATTTTTTAATAAGTAAAAAAGTATCAATTTTAGTCATTTTAACCCGAAAGGCACCCCTGGGTCGAGTGAGCCGGTGTTTTTCCGGAAAATCCGTTCTGATACATTTTTACTGATATCCTGTATAATGTTTGTGCAAAATTTCCAAAAATTCCAAGGCGTAGTTATCGAGAAACCTGTGGACAGACGAACGGACGAACGGACAAGGGTAAATTTACATTCCACCCTCCTATTGTCAGGGGATCAAAAGCGTGAATTTACCGGTTCACCCTCCTTTTGTCAGGGGGCCAAAAGGGTAAATTTACAGGTCCACTGTCCTTTTCTCGAGGGGCCAATAATGCATATCCTATAAAGCACCTGCTTAATTGTTTCTCCTTATTTTTCTATGCAAAGTACACAAGATAACCCTGTAGAAAATACATACAGAAAATTTCATCTGTAACTTCGGTCAATAATAAAAGTTACAAGATATATATTTTTTCAGGGGGATAACGAGAGTAAAAAACGAAATTTACTATCGCTTACTTTGTAATTTCTATTCTTTATTACTTTTCTTCAGCATTAAGCTTCTGAAACAAAAGATAAACGCACATCTTTAAACACAAAATGTTCGACATTGGAGACTACATGAAAACACATTTTCTGTTTTTTTTTTTTCTTTTTTTGAATATCAACAAAACACAGTCTCAATTTTTTTCATTGATGAGGATTCAAAAAAAAAAAAATTCAACAAGCAAATTGAAAACATTTCAAAAACATAAAAAGACAACCAAAATGGGCGAACATGAAGTCTGCAAATGATAAATCAGTTTAACAGACAAACATTACATGACATCATGCGCTTCCCTGTGAGATCTGTTCTTTTATCCTCCCTCTCTTTAAATGCCTCTGTTTTAAATTGTTAGAGCGTGTGTATGAGTTTGTATATTACATTATGTTAATGCATCAGAAATATTATTTTTTCTCTTTCTGATTCTGTTCGCGCTTCTGTTTTTCTTATTATATTACTGTTAAGAAAATAGTCACTCATTTTTTCTTCCCTATTTGGGTGCATGTAACTATTATTTATTGTTTATTATCTTCACTGTGTGGTCTTCTTCATTATTCTTCTTTCTTACTTCAGTTACATATGATTGATAAGATATGAAAAATCATGGGCATAACTTACCGTGGTTTGCTGTCGTTGTTTGTTTAAATTCACCACACTTAGTCTAACCATTATCGAATCAGAATGTTTTAAAATACATTAGCCTTGTACTTAGGTCGTCAGGACACCGGAATAAGTTCACACAAAGGTCACACAACTTTTCTATAGGAACATTTAATATCAGAGATTATCATTCGAGAAAGAGTAAGATTAAATAGTAACCGTTTTCTTTTTCTTGTCTTCATTTAAGTATGTTAGGCTCCAACACCTAACTGCAATCGGGTAAAATAAGGATCCGTGACTTTCCTCTCTACTCTATTTGAAGTGTTGTCCTTAAAAACGGTGCAATTTCACTACACGGAAGTTACATGATTCTGATGTCACCCGTTAGCTCTAAGTGCAAACCAATCTTTATAATTATCTAAGTCATTCGATATGAATAAATGAATGGTTTTCAGCATCAACGTTCGGCTATGGAAAGCTAGAAGTCTTAAGTAATTTATAATTGTGCTCTGAGTATCGCCATAACTGAGGATTGAACCTTCAGTCTACAGAGGACTGTCATTCAAAACAGATTATAAATTTAGCACCTCTCTCTATTGCGCCTTAGGATAAGGATAGAACACCGAATAATCGGAAAATGTGTGATTATTGTAATTGACTTCACGGTGCAAACACGTCTGAGTATAATGTATTAGGTTAGTGCAAAAGTAATGTCGTTTATATATATATATATATATATATATATATATATATATATATAGTTGAACGTCAAAAACGACATTATTTTTGCACCAAGCTTATAAGTAATTTACTAATATTGGATTATTACATTAGAAAAATGCGAGCATGAAAAATAATATGCTTAAGCTTAGACATGGAAAAGTAAAGGACTAGTTGTTAAAACTGGAAAAGAAAAGAGCAAGATATTCTAGTAAAAATATAATAAATGTATAACTTAAAATATAGCAGCAATAAAATTCAATTTATAACATTATATAATCAATTCTTAATGCTGCAATATATATATTTTTATATGTAGTAAATCATGGTAGACCCTGTATGTTATAAGTTTTTACGAACTGAATCAATGCTAATATTTTGAATGTAAAACGGGCATTTTTCTTTTAAATATCCAATACGAAATGTGTATATGTGAACAAAATAGACTCAATGTGCGTGTTGGGTCATGATGTTTAAAAAGTGACTTTAGTTTGGAAAAGCTTATGGCACGAACGGCAGGGTCATATGACACACAAGTTCGACTGATGACGGAAGACGATGACTTACAGGTTTAAGTAACACTTTGCAATATAAACAAATGCGGCCAACGAAAATATAATAAAACCGCTATTCTTAATGCTTAGGAGAAGTGAGTATATATATATATATATATATATATATATATATATATATATATATATATATATATATATATATATATATATATATATAACAGAAAAATGCGAGCATGAAACATAATATGGTAAAGATTTAAACATGGAAAAGTAAAAGGACTAGCCGATAAAACTAGAAAAAAAACAAGAAAATCTAGTAAAAAATAAAATAAATTTATACTTAAAATACTGCAGCATTTAGATTGTTATTTTTAATTTCAATTTAATATTTATATTGTCAATTCTTTATTAATACTTCGATATTTTAAGTCATAAATATATTATATTTTTTTACTATAATATCTTGTCTTTTTCTTTTCCAGTTTTATCAACTAGTCCCTCTACTTTTCCATCGTTTATCTTAACCATATTACTTTTCATGCTCGCACTTATGTAATCCATGATTTATGCATGCTTTGTTTTGAAATAATATTTTCTCTCTGTTTCGCTTGTCCTCCTATCTCTCTTATTTATCTATCTCCCTTTTTCTGTCTCTCTCCGTTTCTCTTTCTCGATTTTTGCGTTTATTCAGCAGTCAGTTTTTTGCCGGCGAGCAAAGGTCAAATGTCGTTTAGCGATTGGGCACAGCGACGGATAACTATCAGCGACACTACAGCTGAGCCACAGATCGGACAAGTGTGTGAATTATTAGTGAAAGATATTTTTTTATATCTTGTTACGTCATCATCTTCGACGTTCCCAGCTGATTTAAGGTTGCGTAGCAGACTTGGTTGCTGTAGTAACCAACAGCTCATCAGAAAAGAACTGTCGCTACGATCCTTACAAATTCTGAGAATTTTTGAACACAGTAGTTGTAAAAATTGTTTGAAATTTGGTCGCAAACTGAGTGAACGATGAAGCTTTAAAGTATTTCTAAATGAGTCCAACTAACACTTAACCATATATTCAAACCTTACCGTGTGTGAATAACAAACACACACACACATACACACACGCACACACATATATATATATATATATACATATATATATATATATATATATATATCGTTAATTGCTCACAAATATAATGGAAATAACTATCAACATCCAGAAATTCTAAATAAATATTTGCCTGTGTTATAGCAGTATATAATAATTAAATTAAATATCAAATGTATTTAAAAATAGAGCCATGCTTTAAAGTTATATTTTCTAGAAGTTTCTAGAATGCTTATCGAATATAAGTTAATAAATTTCTTTATAGACAAAAGAAATACTTTTTAAATAAAGTCGAACAATTTCAACTTTAAAATATGTAAGGGTCGGAAATAACATAGGAAACCTATTTGTATATAAAAGGGGATAGTATTCATCGAATGTTTTTTCTTTAAATAGAAAACGTTCTTAGTGCAATTCTGACTAAAAAAACTATAGAGAAACTCTTTAAAATTGGAGGATAGTTTAGCCTTAAGATAATCCTACTATTTACTATTTAAAATCAGTTGGCATATAGACACAGACAATCAGATAAAGGGAAGTAACTCTAAATTTTCTTAGTCGATTTATTAGAAAGCAAAATCACTCAATCAAAAGAAAATTACTCAACATTCGTTGCACATTGTATTATTATAGTATATAGGAGGAGCATTTACTATATGATATCTGATATCAAGAAACTACTGCATTATTAATGTATTATTGATATTGTTGTTTTTAAGTCCTAATCTTGTAGATTACACTTACGTCAATTTATATCTATCTATCTATCTTATCGAGCTCCTTGCCCGGACTAATGTGACTCTCTCTCTCTCTCTCTCTCTCTCTCTCTCTCTCTCTCTCTCTCTCTCTCTCTCTCTCGCTCGCTCGCTCTGTAGATTTCCCTGTCTTTCATCAGTTGTCCCCTGTGCAATTTGCTGGATGTCCGCGGATCTAGGTCGCCCTATGCTCGTACATCCGTGCCGTTGAGTCCACAACAATACATTTCTCACAAGCTCTTGGTTGATCCTGTGGCAATGATCGGCAAATCGTAAACGTCGCTCGCTGGTGATAGTAGATATGGCAGGTAGGTTGCCATAAAATTGCTGCTTCGACAAATGTATTTTACTGTTCGTAGCATACTATAAATACTATCATGAAGCGTAGGTAGAAAAAAAATCTTAGACGGGTGAGTTTCTTCGCTGAAATTGATTGATAAACATTTTAAAATTGTTTATTATATTTTTGCGTTAGATGGTTTCAAAACGTATTTTATATTCGTGTTCTATTTGATTATCTATATACCAATACTGTCAAACAGAAAACCAACGAATTATTCGATTATCACGTGCAATGTGAAAATCGATGGACTACATAAAAACAAACAAACCGTTGGCCAACATCGAAACAAACGTCTCCCACCTAAAAGTTCCATTATGAGGCGTAAGAATAAAAAAAATATTGATAAGAGTGAGTTTCTTTGCCGAAATATATCGATAAACATTAATTTATATTGCTTATTATTTTTAGCGTTCAATGGTTTCAAAACGTATTTTATATTCGTGTTCTATTGATCTCCTATGCATAGGAAGCTATTTTACTAGATCACGGTTCTTAGAAGAAAGTGTGTTTTTTTTCTTCAAAGTTTGATTCGGAACCTGCAAACCGTTTCTCTTGTACTATGTACGTATAAAGAAGAAACTATATATATATATATATATATATATATATATATATATATATATATATATATATATATATTAATTAACATGAAAATCTGAATAAAGTTTAATCGAAATAGCTGATATACTCACGCAAAGTGTCGAATATCAGTTGGGATATAACGTTATAAAAATCATAACTCGTATCTGTGGCATATGTTAATACTATTTCTGCTGTTTCATGGATCGCCCAATGATCGGTATACATTAATATATACTTGGATTAGTTTATACATGTATTTAAACCATAAATAAAGTGTTTGTTGAGGTGGAGTACAAAATCAAATGGTGATCTTTTACTTATGTTTCACGTAGAGCGGAAGTTCGTTTTAGTTGCCCGATCTACAATTTTTTTATGTTTATAAAGTATTGTTTAATGTAAACATATATGTGGTCGATCATGTCTATATTCGTTGTTTCCACACGCTGGGATTTTCTTAATATCTTATCTAAATTTATCGATGAAAATAGTTTGTACCATCTTCATTATTCCATTGATTCCCATTTGTTTTAATACTGAAATATCGTGCTCCAACAACTATTTGTATTACTGTATTTTAAGCTCGACTGCAGTCATATTCTTGCATTACCACCCCATTAATTAAATAGAAGTCTAATGTCACGCATATTGCGATCAAATAAAATATATGTGCCATAATAAATTCATCCAACAACGCAAAACAGGATAATTCAGTCATACTATGCGTCTTCAACGCTCAAACATGATGATCTTCCATCGCGTCTTGTCGTCGTATTGTGATTACTTATCAATAACGGTGCGTGCTCCACTATAATCATATTATTGCACTGCCTCCCGTTTACAGGGAGATCTTATGTCTCGTATATCATGGTCAAATAAAATATATATGTCTTATTGAATCTAACTCAAGTATTCGTAGCAATACAATTAATCATACTGTTGGAGTATTGTTGACACATCTGGACAGGAGCTGCTAGAAGCAGCTTATCCTGCCTTGACAGAGTTCAAAATAGACTTAATAGCTTAGTGGGGGATGCCCTTTTCTTTTCCCTGCAACCTCTTTCCCACAGAAGATATGTTGCGAGTCTGTCTTTACTTTATCGTTATTTTCATGGCAAGTGCTCGTCTGAGCTTCAATCTAAGGTCCCCTCTCGTCAAACTTTCACGAAAAACACTCGGCTAGCCAACACCACTATCAATAATTTGCCACACTATTTATCTGTGTTTAAAACTAAACGTAGATTCCATGAACAAAGCTTCTTTCTTAGAACTGCACGCCTGTGGAACTCTCTTCCCTTTGTCTGCTTTCCAGATGACTGCAATTTGATTGTTGCAAGTCCAACATAAACAAGTTCTTGATGAACCATCCTCCTAAAGAATCCGATTGACAAAATTTCCACTACTTAGCTATATCTATTAACACTTATCCTCGGGTGGCCTCCGGGCCTTCATAAGTTGTGACTCCTTTGTAAAAAGAAAATCGTACTTCTGGTCTTAAACGTTAAAACATACCATTCCTCCGTCGTCTTTCACTGTTCTATGGTAGTTCTTTATACATGGAGACGCATTCTGGCTCTGGAATTAAAATTTGTCCAGCAATACAAAAAAAAAATAACTTTATCCCAAATTTGGATAAGATAATTTCATTTCCATATTTACGTTGCCCTTTAATCTTTAATGATAGCGGTGTGGGTGGGACATATTGAGGTCACAAACTTTGGGGTTCTTGGCATTTTCGCTTATAATAAATTCTTAAATAATATCTTTTCCTGCATCCCGTTTAAAGCTTCCAACCGAATAGACTACTTCTGTGAGTTTCTTATTGAAACGTATAAAGTCACGTTAATTTCTAACAATTTCACAGTAAGTCAAGCTGACCTCCAAGTATAAAAAACTGCCTCATAGATTCATTCTCACGCAATGTACGACGTTTATCACACATATTAAGACTGGATAGACTAGCAAAGGTTTCTTCCTTTATATAAGTTGCAAAACCGTGACTTTTGCGCAATTCGCCCAGAGAATTAAATGATTGGTTTATTAGCAATGATTGCTGCGATTAGTCAAATAACAATAGAAAAGTGCTTTTTTATATAAAGGAAATTTTACAGGGAATGTAGTAAGTCAGCTAAATCGAAGCATTCATGCAACCACGTTGTTTGTTTACTGGGAATTGTTTGCAATATATTTTAAATTGGGAATCATCTAGTCTGATGATGAATAACATTTCGCTGGAAGTAAGTACAAAAAACCTGGAGCAATTCAGTAGATTTTATATCTTAGATTTAAATAATGAATCGGGCATCTGTCAGTAATGTTACAGAGGGTAAAACTAAATACAAACATGATATATGACAAATAACTTCAATTGCAATGAAATCTATTTTTTACTGAATATAATGTAAAAGTATGGCTACTCAGCATAAGATATATTTTCTTTTAATTTTATGTAGTCGCATCGAATTTTCATCTACTGATTTGGTGATTGATTTTGTTTGGAGATATTTACTAATGTCAAGGTTAAAAGATTTTTAAGTTTGGAGCGTGTGCTGGTTTTGCTAGTATAAAGGTAAAACGTTTTAAAAAATCTTATGAAAAAATAAAATATAAAAACCAAATACATGCGTCGGCCATATTAACAATGCTTTATTGAAATTTAAAAAAAAACTTTAAACAATTCCATTAATTGAAAACAAAGTGAGTTGGTAAAAATAAAAGTTTCTTACTGTTGGTAATATATTTTTGTTGTATATTTCGCTTTTGTTTTCGAGTTCTGCTACACTAATGTCATCAGTTGGTTTATTTTGTATATCCATTTCTTTTTTGTTTTGGTTTATTTTTTTCTAAATTAAAAAAAAATGTATGTGATTGAAAGATTGCAAGATTTCTCTGTGACATTTTGAGTGCACTTTATAAGTTTACTACGAAAGTTTTATGTAGCGTTTCTTGGACGGGAATCCAACGTTTAAGCTATGTAATGTAACGTCGTTCTATTAGTTCGAAACGCCTCTTTAACAATCACTGAGAGTCAGTTTTTGGTAACCAATCAGACAGAGAAGTGTTTGTATGTAAATCGGTCGAAACGAGGCATGAAGCCACTTGATGTAAAAAGCTTATAAGAAAGATACTTATTGCAGACAGGAGATTACGTTCAGATATTGGAGTTAAATAGATCAAGACCTGTACGTAGAAGGGAACACTGAGCTGAAAGAAAGTTCTACAAGCTTGCAGTCCTGGAAAAAACGCTACTGGAATAAAAAGCTATATTACAATAAGTATTAAAACAGCGAGCGAATTGATGGAGACCAACGAGTCAAACAACGAGTTTGACAAAGAAAGCAGGGAATAGATCAGACAACTTTAAGGAATACATGCCATGAGAGTATTAAAAAAAAGATTGAAATGAGCAACATAACGTCTGTCAAAGAGTGGTTGCAGTGAAGAGGAAACGGTGGGGACCAATCAAATTACAGATACTTTTCTGCAATTTATCAGTAACCCTCAAATGGTACGAAGATTCAACAGCCTAAATGTGACAAGAGTCCTCCAAACATGGTCTCATAGCAGATTTGTAGAGATATAGAATAGTCATGGCCATGAGACAGTGTTTAGAACGATAACGCGAAGTAATTTTAAGAGAGTCTTAAGAAACAATGGATTTAATATATTGACTCTAAAAAAAGTTTGATAAGAAAGACTAAGAAATTTTAGAGTTTATTCATTATCAGGAGAAGAGTCATCTACAAAAATCTCAGAATAAAATAGGATGCGTCTGCGATTAAAAGACAATAACTGAATCTTAAGAGGATTATACAAAACAAGCCAAGATCAACTTCTCGATCAACTGCATATTTAACCTCTTAAAAAAACTTTGCTAATAACAGAGAAGACTAACAGCACGATATTTATTTGGGTCAGACAAATCACCAGTATTTTTAAAGATAGACATAGCAACGGATTCTTTCCAACGAGAAGGGAAACAGGGCTGAGACAAACAAAGATTGAATAATTTTGAGAGGATAGACAAGATCAGGCGCACAACGTTTGAGAAACAACACAATCAAATCAGAAGCAGGAATTTTAGATTGGTCGAACCAGCAAGAATTCTACCAAATATCTTTGGGGGGATAATTACAGAATTAAGAGTCTAATCAGTTTTCAAATGAAAATCCGGAAGAACAACACCAGAATCATCGATAGAATAATTTTCAGCAATACGACGAGCAAAGAGACCAGTCTTACTGTTGGAAGATTACATGACCTAGAAACCATTATAAATGGGGGATAATTACAGACTTGCCATGAATAATTACACTATTTTATATTCTACAAATATCACGAGAACCAACCTATTGTTAAACGTTTTCTGTGGAAGCGACAATCAATTGAAAACATCAATCTCAACATATAGAACAGCAGGATCAGAAAAACTCAATTGAGGGGAAGAGGGAATAGAGAAAGATTCCGAAACAGAAGCGCTAAAAAGATCAAGTAAAGATTGTTGATGAAGGTCATTATCAGGAAAACGTGTACAGAAGGTAGCAATCCGTGACAAGTCATGAGGCAGAGAAAAGTTAAGACAGATCTCAACAGCAATGTGCGATTTGAGAAAGAAAACCAGTCAGAATGGTGAGCATTACGTCACATAAAACAAAAATAGAGCTTGGTGTAGGAGATTGTAATGCATTATCGATGCTGATGGATATAGAGAGCGAGTCACGGAGAACGGATGTTTTTATAATGCTCTTTGCGGTCCTTGAATAAAAGGGATAGGGAGTGAGGAATGTATTTTTAAACTTGCTTAAGATGCCATTTAATTTGTTGTTATTTGTTTATCTTTTACGTTAAATTTTGTTTAGTTAGTGATTTTGAATTGCTTTTCTTTTCAGTTCATTTCCCTCATGCTAACGTTGAGTAGTGAACACCGTGTGTTTGCTTATGACACGTACGTGAAAAATGGTGAATTAAAGACATTCGTTTCCCGTGACTCACCCTGTAGCATTAATAACAGAGTTGTCTCTGTTAGAAAGGGGAACATTTTTTTTTTTTAAATAGGAAGTGGAGTGCAGCAAAGAAACCCTCAAACAGATAAAAGGATACCCATGAAATTCAAAACTGGGGACACATACACTGGGGAGATCCTTGCAAAAAAAAGTACAAAGACTATTCAAAGATCTAAACAGATAAAGAAAAAATAACCCTCAACGTGTAGATCATCTTCATCAATAAAATAATCTAAATTAGTCTCACAAAAAGAAAGAATATGAGGATATTTATACAAAAACAAAGAACTGAATATCAGTAAAGTTAGTCCTGAAATCTCTGACGCTACTATAAAAAATAATAAGGTGATTGTTGTGTGAATGTATATATCGCATGATAAAATAAATATATAAAAAGTAGAAAAAGGTAGACTCATTATTAGAAGAATAATAAACCTAAATGAGACCGCTACTATCAGCATCTAATCCTGTTACGAGCCAACTAAAAGATAAGCCCTTAAAGGGACTAAAAGAGAAAGAAGGGCAGTAGGCTAACCGATAAAAAACCTACCTCTAAACAAGTTATATGGCTAACTTGAAACCGGTCTTGCCGTGCAGGATCCAAACAGGACCTTTTCTTTACAGGTTAGGCATGATCCGACAGTTCTAAGAATCCCAAGAATTACCCCCTCGCTTTGTGTAAGGGTTGGCTTATTGTCGATCGCCCTTTCGCAAAGGGTGCCATCGCGAGCACTGGCTTTCTCTTTCAAATTTTGGTTAGTGGTATATCTTCTGCGGTGTGAAAAAACGTAGATAACTGCTCGGAAATAAAATTAATCGCTGTGTTCCTAAAGCCGCTCTTTGAAGAATGTGTTTCTTTCCCAACAATGTCAGGTACGGCGCTAAAAAAAATTGCATTTCATGCCATGAGCACTCTGTAAGTGTACGTGTATAAAAACAGAAAAAACATATTGCTGATACCTGGCCTCTTGATTATAATTGGGTTAACGCTATCAACGCCAGTAGCCACTTGATGATAATATTTGATGGGTGAAAAAAATATCAGCCAAATGCTGAGGAATACAATAGGAGTTCAAACATTGATTAATTGTATGAATTTCTATTGATTCAAATCGATTTGTTGACAATGCGACGACAACAGAGTTTTTAGTCCAGCACTATTGTGTGCTACGGGCAGGAAGTTCTTGCAAAGAAGCTATGTTCACAGAAAATCAGCCTTAGCTTAGACATATCGTGTGAGAAAGTAAAGAGTGTCCGATATGGTACCAAAACGAGTTTTTTCCCCTAGAGAGTCTTACAAAGAGGAACCAACTGTATGAGTTCAGACGAAACCCTCTCATGAAAACAAAAGTAGTGTACCTATTTACAATGCCTCCCCACGGGACAGAGTTAGACACCAAGGTCGTTTTTTAACGTGGAGAAAAGGTACAAAAATAAAAAAAAATTGTCTCAGTCGTGAAGGGCTGATCCTCCACCGAAAGAGAACAAGAAATGGAAGTGCAGCATCTGAAGAACATATACTACACTTTGATCTTGACCAATAGATAGATAGATAGATAGATAGATAGATAGATAGATAGATAGTATCTGCCTCTACAAGAGGTAGATACTATCACATATTGTATAGAGAAGAAGAAATACTCCCATACTATATCCCGAAGTCGATTTTGTACTCTGTCGTCTTTAATAAACGCGATCGCCCACTTTTAACTGCCCTTATGTCAAACATGCGCAATTCGGAAGGTTGTCAATTATATTCTCGCTCGGATCAGCTGGCACATTTAAGAACAAGCGTTTAGTGTTAAAGTAAAACTATATTAGTAAATAACGAGTAAATATTTATTCTCATTCGTTTGGGTGTTTCTTTTTAAGGCGGTGTAGTTTTATTTATAAACGGAGTTGTTTAAAAATATATAACGCAGACCGATCTTAGAGTCGTGGCACACGCTAGATGAACATGGTCTTATCGGTTTTGGGGCAGAGCATTTAATTAAACTTTAAAGGTCTAAATATCATAGATGGAAATCTCCGTCCTACAATGTTTGTAAATCGACTCATTTCAGCGACGCTTTACATTAAACAAATTTGACCCGTAGGCGAAATATGCGTGACTTGGTGCGTATGCTAGTCCAACAACCATTTTGCGGTGATAAGACGCAGAAAATGAATAGTTTTAAGTGCCCACTTTTTATTTTATTTTCCTCTGATTATATTTCAAGAAAAACAAAATAATGTTAAAATATATGCCAGAACATTGTAGAAAACAGTGGGTACATTATTCTTTTTTTCAATTATGTTTTTCCCGTCTTTTACCGCTTCCTTCTTTCTCTGTTCCATTTATTGTTTTCATTTGTCCCCTTTTCTCGTTTTCTCTTTCTCTTCTCTCTATATCTATCTATCTCTGGCTTATTACTCTTCTTCCCCCGTTTCCTTATGTAACCTTTTTCTCGCTTACATTCTTCCTTATTTCTATTGCTTATGTTCTAGTCGTATTCTCTTTTTTCTTTATCCATACATTTCTTTTTTTATGTATTTTCTTTAAGGGGCTATAGAGGCACAGAAAGCGCCCGGTATATGCTAAACAATTAGTTTTAGGCTAAACAATGAAATTAGTCTGCTATTTCTAAGAAACCTATTCAAGTATGTTATGGGGCTCAACTTCCTCTAAAACTGAGTATTTTCCATTTTGATGAAATTTATATTAGATATGTAATATTCTCCCGGAAAAAAAAGTACATTTGATGCCATATCTCTAGTTTCTCTCCATACATTAAATATCTACATAAAGATAGCTTTGTGAACAGAACCATCTTTAACGTATGCACACACACACACACACACACACACACACACACAGACACGCTCGTGCGTGCGTGCGTGCGTGTGTGTGTGTGTGGTTATTTTTAAAACAGTAATCTACGAACATGCATCTTTCGAGGCCCGACTTCTCTTCAGTGCAGCATGACTTTTTCTAGGAGTCGAACCCCAGATCTTATGTATTACAATCCGGCACGTAATCCATTACCACACACACACACACACACACACACACACACACACACACACACACACACACACATGCATATATATAAACCTATATATATATATATATATATATATATGTCTATATATATATATACATATGATGGCAGAAAATCGTTCTCGAGAATTGCCATTACTTAATATATCTCTGGCTCAAATGAAGCAAACATGAGCGCAACTAGCAGCAAGTGCAGGACGGCCACTTCTATGAACTTTCTATAGTCCTGCACATTCACTGATGATCGGGTTCAAACTGTGGTGCCCCGAACACCTACCAGGCCAGACCCTGGAAGTTCCAGAGCCCTTATTGCCATTGACGCATATATTTGCATCAGTCCTCATTGAATGTCCGTTTGCCATTTAAGGCTAAAGCCAACCTTTTTGTTATCGAGGTACACACTGATTGCAAAATGTGTATTCCATTGCATATCAAGTAATGCCTGTGCTTGAAGTTTTTATAGCGAGGAAAGATTTTGCACTGAGCCAGCCCCACTCTCTTAACAAGAATCACATTGAACCAAACAGAAGAGCAAGTCAACATCATTGGAAGCAATAGTCGCCGCAGGTTTTATATAAGGATGTTCCTTCTTCTAGAGAGGTTGCCTTCACCACGGCTTACGGAAACCCTCTCCACCTACTATGCCACTGGATCCATGACTGAGACTTGGGTTGCTGGACACCAGAGAATACGCCACACGTCGGTGGGTCATGTATGCCGCAGCTGACGGGGCCTAAGCTCCTCTGGACGTTTCTGTCAGGGTTACCTCACCCTTAGCCTTTGGTTAAAAGAACCTTTGCCCACAAGGCAGTGGAGGTCCAGTTATACGGCGTAGGACACTCGCCGTTCATCAGAGCCCCGTCTGTGTGGCAGTGATCACGACGTACACGTCACTCCCTGATTTTCCTCTGCGAACAGACGCCACACTTGATGATTTGAAAATCAAATCTTCTCAGGTACATGCTATTATAAAAAACCTAGACACCTCAAAAGCATGTGGACCAGATCTCATCCCGGCTGTGCTATTACAAAAATGCTCTGCCGAGGTTGCTCCAGTTCTGTCCAAACTTTACAATAAATGCCTTAACGAATCTTGTTTTCCCGACTGCTGGAAAACCGCCTCTGTGGTACCAGTCTTCAAGAATTCTGGTGAAAGATCTGACCCACTAAATTATCGCCCCATTAGCCTCCTCCCGCTTTTCGCCAAAATATTTGAGTCCTTAGTTAATCAAGCCCTAGTCCAGCACCTAACATCTGCTAAACTCCTGACTGACAAACAATATGGATTCAGGCAAGCCCGGTCAACAGCAGATATCTTAACTGTAGTTTCTGAACGTATATGCCGTTCATTGGATAAAACAGGGGAGGGTAGAGCGGTGGCCCTTGATATATCTAAGGCTTTTGACAGGGTATGGCACGATGGTCTTCTAAGGAAAATTAGATCATATGGAATCACTGGAAGAATTCATAATGTAATTAAATCCTTCTTAACTAATAGAAAACTCAAAGTTGTCCTCGACGGACATACATCCAAACAATATGACATAAATGCGGGAGTACCTCAGGGGTCTATCCTTGGACCTCTATTATTCCTGATATTCATAAACGACCTCCCTGATAATATTGTTTCGGAGATGGGTATATTTGCCGATGAAACCACTCTCTATAACAGATATGAGGGGAAAACAAATGAACACATATCCAAGGAAATGGCAGAAACACTAGAGGACGACCTCCAATCCGTAGTGGAATGGGGGCAAAAATGGTTGGTCACATTCAATGCTGCTAAGACTAAGCTTGTTTCCTTCAATAACTACAAGAAACCTTCTTTACCACCAATAGCAATGGCCAAGAACACATTGCCTGAAAGTACTTCTTTTAGACTCCTCGGCCTAACGTTTACAGGGAATATGAACTGGGATAGATACATTGAGAGCATTGCCAAGGCTGCTGCAAGGAAGGTTGGCTCTCCCTACCGTGCTTGAAAACTACTTACGTCTGCCAGTATCCTATACCTCTATAAGGCAACCATTCGCCCATGTATGGAGTACTGTTGTCACATCTGGGCTGGTGCATCTGTTGCTTGTCTCTCGCTTCTGGACAGGGTTCAAAAAAGAGTCGCCAACCTGATAGGTCCTGAACTGTCATCTAGGCTTCAACCTCTGTCCCATCGACGAGATGTTGCATCCCTCTGCCTGTTCTACAAATACTTTAATGGTGAATGCTCTGACGAACTGCAAACACTTGTACCTCCCCGACGTAACTACCCCCGACAAACCCGACAAGCTACTAAGTCTCATCCCTTTACAGTAGAGATCCCTAGGTGCAAGAAAGCCTTTTACTCCAATAGTTTCTTCCCCAGAACTGCGGGTCTTTGGAACTCCCTTCCGGGATTCTGCTTTCCCAACTGCAATGATATGCAGAAGTTCAAGTGTAATGTTAACAAACATCTTTCTACTCTTCTCCCTTCATAATAACCCCGCTAATTAATTCCCTAATAGTAGCCCCCTGCTTCAAAGTGGCACTGTGCCTTGTTTTGGGTGAAAATTGAATTAAAAAAAAAATTAAAAAAAGGGTTGATTTGTCTGGGAGAAGTACAGTATGACACTAAGACATCTGTGTACTTTTAACACACGTCCACACCAGACCATGACCACTGACATACATATATACATATATATATGTGTGTGTATATATATATATGTGTGTGTGTGTGTGTGTGTGTGTGTGTGTGTGTGTGTGATATTTGGGCTGGTGCATCTACCATTAGTCTCTCGCTCCTAGACAAGGTTCAAAAGAGAGTCTCCAATCTGATAGGTCCTGAACTGTCATCTAAACTTCAGCCTCTGTCCCATCGACGAAATGTTGCATCCCTCTGCCTGTTCTACAAGGACTTTAAAGATGAATGCTCTGACGAACTGCAAGCACTTGTGCTCCCTCGACGTAAATACCACCGAAAAACCCGACAAGCAGCTAAATCCCACTCCTTCACGGTAGATGTAAGAGAGCCTTCTACTCCAGTAGTTTCTTCCCCAAAACAGCTAGACTTTGGAATTCCCTTCCGAGTCGCTGCTTCCCCCAACTGTACTGATGCAAAAGTTCATGTGTAATGTGAACCGACGTCTTGCTGCCCAACTCCCTACATAGTATCACTGATGCTTATGTCCCCGATAGTAGCCCCCCTACAACAAAGTGGCAATCTGCCTTATTTGGGGTGAAAATGTTATATATATATATATATATATATATATATATATATATATATATCATTCAAACACAGTAGTGTTTGAATATATTGTTAAATGGCAGTTTTTGTCATTTAGAACCACGTTAAACCTTCGCTGAATATTTTTCTAAAAATGATTACGGTTTATAGATCACCTTCTCAGCTATATTGTGAAAAAAGAAATTAAAGTTTCGTTCAGTAAAACAAAAGTTATGATCAATTTACTGGTGTTCAAAATCGTATAATAAGGTAAGGAGATAAGCGACTTTTTTTATTACTGATTTCCATAGCAACCATGCTGCTTCAGTGACTACTGTTGCTATTAATTCACCGGTCTTGTGAAAAGAGAAGTGACAAGAGAAAGTGAGAATTAAAGAATGATAAGAGCTTATTAGGAGGAATTATTGAAAGAAGACGAGTGCCGTACATTGTATATGTTATTTTTATGGGGGGTAAAAAATAAGACTGAAATTAAACAAAGAACAAGTGAATTTACTGGAAAAATCCTGGATTACAATAGAAATATGCGAGCATAAAAAGTAATATGATTAAACTTAAACATGAAAATGTAAAGGACTAGTTGTTCAAATTGGAAAAAAAGGACAAGATATTCTAGTAAAACATATAATAAATTCATAACTTAGAATATTGCAGCATAAAGAATTTTTACTTCAATTTATAACATTATATAATCAATTCTTAATGTTGCAATATTTTAAGTTATACATCTATTATATTTTTACTAAAATATCTTTCCTTTCTTTCCCAATGTTACCAACTAGTCCTTTACTTTTCCATGTTTAAGATTAACCTTATTACTTTTCATGCTCGCATTTTTTATTGTAATATAAATATGTATATATATATATATATGCATACATAGATATACACATATACATATGTACATATATATACATATGCATATATATACACATATATCTGCATAAATATACATATATACATATATATATGACTATATATATACTTATAAATTCATATATATATGTATATATATGAATTTATAAGTATATATATAGTCATATATATGTATATATGTATATTTATGCAGATATATGTGTATATATATATGTGTATAAAAGCCTGAGGAATGCCCAATAAAAAATGAATGGCTTACCTCATCAGTGGTATACCAAGCTAGTATATTCCCGGTAGAGAACCCAAGGGACGAAAGATTCTACATAGGTAGTACCCAAATGACTTTCAAAAATAGATTCTATGGACATACACGCTCGATGAGTAATCAAACATGAAAAGGACACTTCCTTATCGTTATATTACTGGAAATTAGTTAGAGAAAATAAAACACCTAGTATAGAATGGAAGATTATTAAGAGGGCCAATACTTGCCACTCATTGATCTCACCATGTCCATTATGTTTATCAGAAAAACTTGAGATAACTAGGTTTAAAGACAGAGAAAAATTATTAAATATTAAACAAGAAACTGCTATATTCTGCAAACATTTCAGAATACACGCACTTAAAGAACTCTAAATTAGTAGACCAGAACAACTATGAGTACAACTAACCCCCATCAAATACCCCCCAAAGAGGATAAGTGAGGTCGCAACTATGATCCTACCGGTATGGATTACGTAAGTCGCTTAATATTCTACTTCATCAAGCAGTTATAATATTACTAACCTAAATAAGTACCTGTATGAAGGTATATTTGAACCAAACGAGTAATAGATTGTTTGGGGTGAATCTCGTAATAATGTATGCATATGGGTATTTTTGGGCGTATGCATGTATGGATAAGTGATCTTTATATACCTGGGTAGGAAAATTTATTTAAAAAAAAGAAGATAAATGAATAAATAGATGAAAGAAAGTAAGGAATGAAGCGTGAATGAAAGAAAAGGGAATAAAGAAATTAGGGTGAATAAATAAAGATGAAGGTAAGTACTACAATATATAAGCTTGTATACTCAGTTTGTATAACCTAAATACTCTGATTTCTGTCATATGTTATTATATATTATTATCGTATAGTTATACATCTTATGTATATCTGCCTAACCATCGAAAGAGTGCTTGCTTAATATGAAGATAGGCCTATGAACTTCATGCTGAATTCACTATAAATTTTTACGTAGTATAAATTTTTACGTAGCAAAAAAAACCTACAACTTAGGAAAATGTAACAAGCGGGTGTGGCCATGCAATATAACTATGCGTGTGAAGTTTGATAGAAAAAGGGAATTTATGTAGTAAATGAATTCATGTCTGTTTCTACTTTAGATGTATCATTTGGTGGCAGGGTACATATATATATATATATATATATATATATATATATATATATATATATGTCTGTATTTTGTGTGAGTATGTATGTATAAGTGTATTTATGTATGCATGTATGTTTGTATATATATATATATATATATATATATATATATATATATGTATCTATATATCTGTGTGTATGTTTGTATATGGATGTATTTGTATATGTGTACGTATGTATATATGTATGTATATGCATATTCCAAAGGGCGAATGAACTCTTTTTCTGGGTCAACGGCCAACTAGCACCGTGTATATTTGTGTGTGTATATGTGTATGGGGGTGGAGAGGGCTCCCGTAAGCCGTGGTGAAGGCAACCTTTCTAGGAGAAGCAAATCTCTGATTTAAAAAAACCATAAAGCGGAAGACCATTACCCGCATTAAGTTGGTCTGCAGTTATATTTGTTTCTGGCTATCTTGCTCTTGCTTGTTGCTGGATCTCAACATTTTGAACCGAGAGAAAGACTTAGCTGTCGTACAAAGCTAAGACTCTGTAACATCATCGTTGTATAGATACTCCCTCAGGCATTTGGGCTCATGGATTTCAAATGTCTGAGGGAGTGGCACTCGTCTGACAAGACGTTGCAATCATCGTCATCATATGCATATATATTTCTGAACTATTAAAATAGGCTGTCTCGTATATGATTGTTTTAGCAATGTAGATTACAAGAATGTATGGATGTCCGAATGTTGTTTGTATGTATGTTATATATATATATATATATATATATATATATATATATATATATATATATATATATATATATATATATATATATACACCCGTCTGGAGTGTAGTAGCATGCTATTTCATATATGAAGGGGTTACCACGCTACTGAAGTAAGAAAAATGCCATTATATGTCTATGTATGTCTGTATGTGTGTGTGTGTGTATATATGCGCGGGTGTAGGAAAGTGTAGGCGTTTATAAGTATATTAATATATCAATATATATATATATATATATATATATATATATATATATATATATATATATATATATATGTACATGTGGGGTTTAGATAACTTTCGTGTTTTATGTTTATTCATATTTTGTTTTTTCATATTTTTTTATTTGTGTTTATTTTTATTCATTTTCATTTATTTTTTGTTTTGTTTTATTTACCTTATTTTAATTTTAACTTTATTCCTGCGTAGTTTAGAGTTATTGCCTTGTTTCAGTACGAGTGTGTCAGTAAAATAAAACGAACAGCATAGATTTGCTTTTGAATATATGTATTAACGTGAGCGTGTGTGTGTGTGTGCGTTTGTCTGTGTATGTGTGTGTTGTGTGTGTGTTGCATGTATGTGTGTGGATGGGTGTAGATTGAAAGACACCGGTCAGTACTTAGTGACCATAGCAAATGTTCTTAATTTACAGACTCCAAGACAAAAAAACTAAATTTTCAAGTACCTTATGCCATAAAAACCAAAAGATAGGTTGGATAAGGGGAAAGGGAAATGCAAAAGATGTTTATTATCTTCAAAGACCTCACTTGTCCTCTCACCGTTTTATGACTCCCACCCAGGTTACATTCTAACTTGACAAACGAAATAGGAAAATGTATTTGGTTGAAATATCAGTTTCGACGGTAATTCTTGGCCTGAAGACGTAATCCCCCAACGCGGGTGATTACAGAAACATGTATGCACATATGTAGCCATTAATGTTTGTATAAATAAATTTAATATATATGTATATATGTATGTGCACATATATATATAAATATATATGCATATATATATATATATATACATATATATATATATATATATATATATATATATATATATATATATATATATATATTAGTGATGGAACGATTCTAATAGTTTTCCCGATTTCGATACAATTACCGATTTCGTTCTAAATTTCCGATTCCGATATGATTCCCGATTCCTAATTCCCGATTCAGATTCTAATAACAAAAGCGCCCGAGAAACATAACTATAGAATGAATTCATTAAATCGCGTCGATTTAAGTCTGTTAAGAAATGTTTCGATATTTGGAGCTTTGCTTATCGCAGAAAACAATGAGTTTAAGATATAAATATACCAAATTTACTATTTAAAAATAAACTAACAATTTGTTTACGTTAGTTTTTTCTTTCTCTTTATTAATTTTATGAAACTAAATCCATAAATAACAGACATGTTCATTTTTTTATTTGTATCTCACTGATAATTTATATACAAAATACGAATTTAGGAAAATTAATCATTGAAAAACTCGTCCATTTGTGTAGGAAAACTGGTCCATTATTGAATAAATATTGATTGAAATCACACTTTATGACACTTGTTGAAGAAGATATTGTTTTTAAAAGAGAATACACATCCCATAATATTGTTTTGAAAATATTTTTACTTGTTTACTGTGGTTTAAAAAAAAAAATAAAATTGATTTTTCTGTGTCCGTGTTCTACCTGGCTTTGTAAGTTTTTAGTGGTTTAACTTACTTTAAAGAGTGTATTTAGTTTAAAAAAAAACACCAAAAAAAAAAAAGCAAGTAATGTCGAGTGCTATTTTTGAACAAAAATGCCCGACATGAGAGGATCACGTCTTAGGAGTCTTGATACTTGCTCAAAAATAGAAAAGTTTAAAAAATACTGTGCTATATATAATTTTAAATTGCCCTCTCTCCAAAAGAAAATACATTTGTATAGTGTTTAGGTAATGTTCAAGATCGCTGCCTGGAAAAAAAATCAAGCTACCGGAAGTGAGTACGGGTGTTTTATGTAACGAAACTGAACGGAAGACACGAAAAACAAAACATATATTTATTTATTACGAAATAAACAAAAAAAGAAAACACTTTGGTGAGTAAATTAATTATTTACTTTTTAATAGACATTTCAAAATGGGGGCCGTGAATTATTCGACCCCCTGTGTTTCCAAGCTTATAACTACTCGAAAAATGTAATTCAAGCCCTAATTTTATTTTCAATTAAAGGAGCAAGAACCAAGGTTTCATTAAAAAAAACAAAAGAAAAAACAAACAACGTGGTTTAAAAAAAGGTTTTAAACTTCGAACTTTACAGGTAAATTTCTAAAAAACACTACTTTTTTTGTTTCAAATTTGAATGTATTATTTATTGACCTTTTCTCCTCAATTTGTGATATATAAAACTTTTTCGAGTAAATTAATTATTTACTTTTTAATAGACACTTGAAAATGGGGGGGGTCGTGAATTTAAAAAAAAACGTCTGTCTAAAATATTATACTCGGTTTATTGGAAAGAGCATAAAATTTTACATTGACCGTGAAAATATCGTAAAAAGAGAATCAATAGAAAAATTTTGATAGATTTTTAAAGTTTAAAAATTGAAAAATATTGAGTTCGTAAAATTCATTACTGTTTTTTAAAAATAAAAATAATATTTCTATTACTCTTAAAACAACTTTAATAGTTTATTTTGGAAGTATAATCTATAAAGAAAATAAACAACCCACTTTTAAAAGAGATATTACGAGTTTTTTTTTGTATTTAATTCGCAGTTTCGTGTTGGGGGTGTCAAAAATTCCTACAAAAATTATGATACACCTAACCCTGCACTGATGTTTCCCGAAAGCATGAAACACTAGTATCTATAAGTATTTAATAATTATTATAGCAAATAATTTAATATATATGAAAATGTATAAAAGATTAAACTTCTTAAACTTCAGATTAGATTTTAAATATTAAGGAGAGATATTTGTGTGTGTGTGTGTGTGTGTGTGTGTGTGTGTGTGTGTGTGTGTGTGTGTGTGTGTGTGTGTGTGCTTGTGCTTAAAATTATACTGCAATTGTGATTCATTACATAGTAGTTTGTTTTACTAAGTGTTCAGTAATATATATATATATATATATATGTATATATATATATATATATATATATATATATATATATATATATATATATATATATATATATATATATATATAAGGGTGTAGTCACCAACAATGTGTATTTTTTAACATTTTTTTATTATTCCGTGTCTTGGTTTTTCATTGAGAATTATGTTTGGATCATTGTAATAATGTTTTTAAGTCATTGAAATCGTTTTTACACGCGTTTCAGACGTTCTGTGAAGCGTCCTCGTCAGAAATTATTTTCAAATGTGTTGGAGATGTAAAAATGGCAATTTTCGTAGTTTCACGCTTCACAGAACGTCTGAAACGCGCGTAAAAACGATTTCAATGACTTAAAAACATTATTACCATTATCCAAACATAATTCTCAATGAAAAACCAAGACACGGAATAATAAAATAACGTTAAAAAATACACATTGTTGGTGACTACTCCCTTATTTAAATATACATCTTTCTTTCGTTGGAATTTCTTAACACATTTTATATATATATATATATATATATATATATATATATATATATATATATATATATATATATATATATTGTTTTACATTTGAAACGCTATGATCATACAGAGCTGTGCTTAGAATAAAGCTTTGTGTTTTTTTAATGTTTTCGAATTTGTTTTGACGAGTATTATTCATTCATATTATTTAGATTGTTATTCTCACAACGTCTTCGCTAATGTAACATTCGTCCTCATTCCGAAGTATATTGTCGAACTCGGGAATTTTTCCCGTAAAGATCTGTGGCGTAACGGATAAAGTACTAATTGAACTTAGTAAGTGACACTCTTCTGAAAGTTGAAGGCTCAAGTGTCTGTGCAGGAGAGACATAGAGAACTGCTTAAGACTTCTACTACACTAGGCTTGACGGGCCGAATATATTGTGTATATATTACTTTTACGTGATAGTAGTAGTAGTAGTAGTAGTAGTAGTAGTAGTAGTAGTAGTGGTAGTAGTGGTAGTAGTGGTAGTAGTAGTAGTAGTAGTAAATATTGTTCTGGCAAACAAAATGTGCATAAATGTTATTGTTTTATTCCATAAGAAAATCATCGGATGTGTATGAATGCAAGTTCGTAATATTCCGCCATGTTTCTCTGTGAACATCCACAAATTGAACGTTTTTGAATACTAATTTATCGTACTTAAAAGTTGTTAATTGAGAAACTGTAACTGTTTTCTTGCGAATTTATCTAGTTGCATTGAGAATTCCACCACTTCGAATTTGGCACAATTTTCATAGACCTTGATTCGTGGGGGAGGGGGACAAAAAGTTACAGTGTCATGTTTCTCATGAGAGATAATCAGTTCAAACATTTTATTTATCTTTTTATAAACGGTGGCTGCCATTTAAAAATAACAAAGATATGCTATTTTTCAACATGAAATTTACTGTTTAGGCAAATTAGGCAAGCAATTAGGTGAGCCTAATTTCACTACTTACTTCATACGGGGCGGTAACTCTTAATAAACTTTTGTGAGTAGCTTCCCTTGAAAAACCAACACGTATGTTAATTTTGTTTATATAATGTTTGTGATTTCTTTAGATGAGAATTGACGATTTGTATTTTTATTCTTACCTTAATTATTATTATTATTATTATTATTAGTAGTAGTAGTAGTAGTAGTAATAGTAGTAGTAGTAGTAGTAGTAGTAGTAGTAGTAGTAGTAGTAGTAGTAGCAGTAGTAGTAGTAGTAGTAGTCCATTACGTTTCAGATACCTCAAGCGAGGATTAAAACCCGACTGCCCAAACGATAGTCAAGGCTTCTCACCATTGCGCTATACGCGTTGAGGATAGTGAATTAACGATGTTTTCACATTGTCCAAATGCCTAAGCTCGATTTGTTTATACAAAGATCATCGCTTAATACGCTAATGGTATATATATATATATATATATATATATATATATATATATATATATATATATATATATATATATATATATATATATATACTCGGGGTTTTTTGTCAAAAGTAATGGACTAATGAATTCAACGAGGTTGTTAGATAGTGCTCAATAAAAAGAGCTGATAATACCTGTTTATTGTTATATAAACATGCTCACATCCCGCTGCTACAAATAGCTACTTGTTTCAATCAAACAACAGATATCATCAGACAGCGACTTGACTATTCAAAAGTTCAATGAATAATGGATTTTTATTTTAGGTAGGAACTCTTTAAAAGTTGGAGTTAAAAAACTTAAAACACAGAACTTTAATTATAAGATGTAAAGAGGGGGGGGGGCAATTTAAATAAAGTTAAAAGATTATAATGTAAAGAGAGTGATTAGGAAGAGAAAAAAAAACAAATAGAGAAAGAAAATAAATAGAGAGAGAAATATATATATATATATATATATATATATATATATATATATATATATATATATATATATATATATATATACTAGCAGGGAGACTCCACGTTGTCCGGAAGTTAATGATGGTTAACGAATATGTCACACTCCAATATTTTTATTGTCATCGAAAGTCCCGAAATCGCCCGGGAGGAAGTTTCACATGCATTAATTTATTCTAACATATATCTTATTCTACATTGAAATCTAGAAAAGTTACTGTTCCTTTTATAAAATTATTTTATATAAATTTCTTTTCAGTTAACAAAAAAAAAAAAAAAATCACTAAGAAATTTACATGCGGGTTTTCAAATTACAGACCACATCATGCAAAAAAAAAAGAAAGAAAAAACATGTATTATTTGCAGTTAATAAAAATAAAATTAAGAAATTTACGCGCGCAGTTTGAACCTACAGGCCACGTCATGCAAAAAAAAAAAACAAACAAACAAAAACGCCATCAACTTACCCACAGTAGAATTTTTACTACAGCATCATTGTTGCTAAGAAATGGCATGGAAAAAATGGCTTTACCGATAGTAGATGAATTAAAATAACGGTTTCGACTATCGATTATATTTGCTTGTCAATTATAAACTTTAATTTAAGTACCGTAATATTCCAGGTTTAGATTGCCAAAATAGTAGATATTTGTTGAAATATGCACACACACACGTAATTTATTCAGGCTTATAAAAGCCTCATTCCAGTTAACGAAAAAAAAAACATTAAGAAATTTACGTGCGTAAATCCAAATGTATAACTTAAATATATAAGTTAAAATAACTTTCCTGAAGTTATACATTTGGATTTTACCGTCACTAGATTATTTACCTTCCACCAGACTATCCATTCATGTGTAATCAGCTTTTTCTTCACCATATTCCCTTTGCTTCACTTTTTTTGTTTTCAAGTAAGATCTTTCACTTACTTGTTGTTTCATCAAATGCTTTTGCACGCAAAATCCGATCCCGCATTTTGCTAATTCCTACCCTATGATGAGAAGGAAAATATTTCTTCAAAACTCCGCGGATTAAGGACTATCCACTTATCTAGTGTTTCCTTTTCAGATCGAATATGTTTTTAGCTCATTTCAAAGTGTTTTTAACATGTTTTATTAACTGTTTGCTCGTATATATATATATATATATATATATATATATATATATATATATATATATATATATATAATCTGCTAAACAGTTTCTGACAAGTTTCTGACGAGAAGAACATTACATTCTAAAAAACGAAACAAGTATATTTCACTGCCCCTTTTTTATGGAGGTATTCTGTCGAAAAATTAATTAGCACATTTAAATTTCTGATTTGCAGTTTTTATTTACACTTATTGTATATATATATATATATATATATATATATATATATATATATATATATATATAACTACTTCAGTTACTCACATAAAATTAATATACGAAAGTTGCGTAATCTTTAAGTATTTACTTCAAAAGTGCTCAATATGTAGGTAGAGCAAGTTAGTAAGTTATAAAATATATATGGCGATTAAGCTACACTGAATATTCCGCGTTTCATCCACTTGAAGTGTCCTAAAGTCGATCAAACGTGGAATATTCCGTGTTGCTTAATCACCATATATATTTTATAACTTACAAACTAACTAACTAACTAACTAACTAACTAACTAAATAACTATATATATATATATATATATATATATATATATATATATATATATATATATAGTTATATATATTATTTATACTTATTGTATATATATATATATATATATATATATATATATAGAGAGAGAGAGAGAGAGAGAGAGAGAGAGAGAGAAAGAGGGGGGGCGAGACAGATAGATAGATACAGAGAGAGAGAGAGAAAGAGATTCATCCCCTCTGATAAGTCGTAGACGACGAAACACGTGTCAGTGGATAATTATATTTTAAAAACAATGTATATACCGCTCTCCATGTGGGGGTATCAAATTGGTTAAAAGGAAAATTATTCCTAACTCGCATTTAGGTAAAAATGCATTTTCGTAAATAATTGAATTCATTCAAAAAGGTATCGCAAAAATAACAACAAATAACATCTATATGTGTGTGTGCGCGCGCGCGCGTGTCACTTCACATGCATATATTCATATAAATGTATACATTATTAAAACAAATAAAGCGTCAAATTTCAACTCTCAGCATGTTCAAGGGAAGTAATTTAATAGCACATTTTGTTCTAACTTATCTCCCTTGAATTAGTTTCGGAAATGACAACTGATCTCATATTATTTTTAAATATGGAGAATGTACGTATAAGAATTTAAATCGGTATTAAAAGTAAATTTTTAGAAACATTCGTGGATTATTTACACTGTTTTGCAATAAAATATATGCGGTTAAATTATAGAGAAACAAATCTATGTTAGTTATAACTTATCGCTTGCGAAAATGTTTAACAAATTAATATAATTCATACCTTTAACGGAAAACACATATGAATGTCAAAATAGAAAAGCAATTTTCAAATATGTATAGAAAATGGAGGACAACAGTTTTTTTTTTTTTTTTTTTTTTTTTTTTACAAAGGAATCATCAATTATCAAGCCCAGGAAGTCACTTGAGGACAAGAGTTAATGAGTGTATTGTGGTCAGTTCTGACGTTAGATATGTTCTATTTTCTAATTTATAAAACTCACTATATCAGTCTGTCTATCTGTCTATTTGTTTCCATATTTCTAAGCTCTAACACTTCCGAAACTAAAAGTCGCAGAGCGACTGTAGGGGTCTCAAATGATTAGATTTTTTATGAGCCGTTCTTTTATGGGTCTTTAGCTGGTTTAAATAGTTTCTAAGGAGTCATAAATTGTTCAAAATTTTAAAAATCATTATACATTTTGTACATTAATCTTAGTTTATTATTAATCAGTTCGTATGTGTGTCAGTGGTACTGTCGTAACGTCACCAGCTTTGAATGCTAGAGTTTTACTTTCGATTTCGATTCCAGCTTATAGCACCCAAATACTTTTTTTTAAACTTTTGAAATCACGACTCTATAATAATATATAAGAAATTTGGACAAATTAAAATTTATTTAAGCGCATTTTACTACCGAACAAAGTCGGGCCGCCCCCCGCTAGTTGTTAAAAAACAAAACTGTTTTCTTGTTGTTGTTGTTGTGTGTGCGTGTGCGTGTGCGTGTGCGCGTGCGTGCGTGCGTGCGTGCGTGTGTGTGTGTGTGTGTGTGTGTGTGTGTGTGTGTGTGTGTGTGTGTGTGTGTGTGTGTGTGTGTGTGTGTGTGGTGAATTGAGCAGCGAGGCATTTATTCACATCACATTTCTGCATGTTAGTACACTCATGGAAGCAAAAAAAACAGGGAGAAAATTCCAAAGTCTAGCAGTCCGAGAGAAGAAGCTCTGATATTAGAGTAGAAGGTTTTCCAGCATTTATGGGCATTTAGAGCGGCGGGGTGCGATTTTGCATACACACATACACACACACAAACACACAAACAAACTCACACACAAACACACACACATATCTGTGCTTTCTAATAAACACTCACCCTTTGCTTTTACAGTGCTCGAGTTGCTTGTTTATTGCTTGTATATATATATATATATATATATATATATATATATATATATATATATATATATATATATATATATATATACTAGCAGGGAGACTCCACGTTGTCCGGAAGTTAATGATGGTTAACGAATATGTCACACTCCAATATTTTTATTGTCATCGAAAGTCCCGAAATCGCCCGGGAGGAAGTTTCACATGCATTAATTTATTCTAACATATATCTTATTCTACATTGAAATCTAGAAAAGTTACTGTTCCTTTTATAAAATTATTTTATATAAATTTCTTTTCAGTTAACAAAAAAAAAAAAAAATCACTAAGAAATTTACATGCGGGTTTTCAAATTACAGACCACATCATGCAAAAAAAAAAAAGAAAGAAAAAACATGTATTATTTGCAGTTAATAAAAATAAAATTAAGAAATTTACGCGCGCAGTTTGAACCTACAGGCCACGTCATGCAAAAAAAAAAAACAAACAAACAAAAACGCCATCAACTTACCCACAGTAGAATTTTTACTACAGCATCATTGTTGCTAAGAAATGGCATGGAAAAAATGGCTTTACCGATAGTAGATGAATTAAAATAACGGTTTCGACTATCGATTATATTTGCTTGTCAATTATAAACTTTAATTTAAGTACCGTAATATTCCAGGTTTAGATTGCCAAAATAGTAGATATTTGTTGAAATATGCACACACACACGTAATTTATTCAGGCTTATAAAAGCCTCATTCCAGTTAACGAAAAAAAAAACATTAAGAAATTTACGTGCGTAAATCCAAATGTATAACTTAAACGTATAAGTTAAAATAACTTTCCTGAAGTTATACATTTGGATTTTACCGTCACTAGATTATTTATCTTCCACCAGACTATCCATTCATGTGTAATCAGCTTTTTCTTCACCATATTCCCTTCGCTTCACTTTTTTTGTTTTCAAGTAAGATCTTTCACTTACTTGTTGTTTCATCAAATGCTTTTGCACGCAAAATCCGATCCCGCATTTTGCTAATTCCTACCCTCTGATGAGAAGGAAAATATTTCTTCAAAACTCCGCGGATTAAGGACTATCCACTTATCTAGTGTTTCCTTTTCAGATCGAATATGTTTTTAGCTCATTTCAAAGTGTTTTTAACATGTTTTATTAACTGTTTGCTCGTATATATATATATATATATATATATATATATATATATATATATATATATATATATATATATATATATATATATATATATATATAATCTGCTAAACAGTTTCTGACAAGTTTCTGACGAGAAGAACATTACATTCTAAAAAACGAAACAAGTATATTTCACTGCCCCTTTTTTATGGAGGTATTCTGTCGAAAAATTAATTAGCACATTTAAATTTCTGATTTGCAGTTTTTATTTACACTTATTGTATATATATATATATATATATATATATATATATATATATATATATATATATATATATAACTACGTCAGTTACTCACATAAAATTAATAAACGAAAGTTGCGTAATCTTTAAGTATTTACTTCAAAAGTGCTCAATATGTAGGTAGAGCAAGTTAGTAAGTTATAAAATATATATGGCGATTAAGCTACACTGAATATTCCGCGTTTCATCCACTTGAAGTGTCCTAAAGTCGATCAAACGTGGAATATTCCGTGTTGCTTAATCACCATATATATTTTATAACTTACAAACTAACTAACTTACTAACTAACTAAATAACTATATATATATATATATATATATATATATATATATATATATATATATATATTATTTATACTTATTGTATATATATATATATATATATATAGAGAGAGAGAGAGAGAGAGAGAGAGAGGGCGAGACAGATAGATAGATGCAGAGAGAGAGAGAGAGAGAAAGAGATTCATCCCCTCTGATAAGTCGTAGACGACGAAACACGTGTCAGTGGATAATTATATTTTAAAAACAATGTATATACCGCTCTCCATGTGGGGGTATCAAATTGGTTAAAAGGAAAATTATTCCTAACTCGCATTTAGGTAAAAATGCATTTTCGTAAATAATTGAATTCATTCAAAAAGGTATCGCAAAAATAACAACAAATAACATCTATATGTGTGTGTGCGCGCGAGCGTGTCACTTCATATGCATATATTCATATAAATGTATACATTATTAAAACAAATAAAGCGTCAAATTTCAACTCTCAGCATGTTCAAGGGAAGTAATTTTATAGCACATTTTGTTCTAACTTATCTCCCTTGAATTAGTTTCGGAAATGACAACTGATCTCATATTATTTTTAAATATGGAGAAGGTACGTATAAGAATTTAAATCGGTATTAAAAGTAAATTTTTAGAAACATTCGTGGATTATTTACAGTTTTGCAATAAAATATATGCGGTTAAATTATAGAGAAACAAATCTATGTTAGTTATAACTTATCGCTTGCGAAAATGTTTAACAAATTAATATAATTCATACCTTTAACGGAAAACACATATGAATGTCAAAATAGAAAAGCAATTTTCAAATATGTATAGAAAATGGAGGACAACAGTTTTTTTTTTTTTTTTTTTTTTTTGTTTTTTACAAAGGAATCATCAATTATCAAGCCCAGGAAGTCACTTGAGGACAAGAGTTAATGAGTGTATTGTGGTCAGTTCTGACGTTAGATATGTTCTATTTTCTAATTTATAAAACTCACTATATCAGTCTGTCTATCTGTCTATTTGTTTCCATATTTCTAAGCTCTAACACTTCCGAAACTAAAAGTCGCAGAGCGACTGTAGGGGTCTCAAATGATTAGATTTTTTATGAGCCGTTCTTTTATGGGTCTTTAGCTGGTTTAAATAGTTTCTAAGGAGTCATAAATTGTTCAAAATTTTAAAAATCATTATACATTTTGTACATTAATCTTAGTTTATTATTAATCAGTTCGTATGTGTGTCAGTGGTACTGTCGTAACGTCACCAGCTTTGAATACTAGAGTTTTACTTTCGGTTTCGATTCCAGCTTATAGCACCCAAATACTTTTTTTAAAACTTTTGAAATCACGACTCTATAATAATATATAAGAAATTTGGACAAATTAAAATTTATTTAAGCGCATTTTACCACCGAACAAAGTCGGGCCGCCCCCCGCTAGTTGTTAAAAAACAAAACTGTTTTCTTGTTGTTGTTGTTGTGTGTGCGTGTGCGTGTGCGCGTGCGTGCGTGCGTGCGTGCGCGCGTGTGTGTGTGTGTGTGTGTGTGTGGGTGTGTGTGTGTGTGTGTGTGTGTGTGTGTGTGTGTGGTGAATTGAGCAGCGAGGCATTTATTCACATCAAATTTCTGCATGTTAGTACACTCATGGAAGCAAAAAAAACAGGGAGACAATTCCAAAGTCTAGCAGTCCGAGAGAAGAAGCTCTGATATTAGAGTAGAAGGTTTTCCGGCATTTATGGGCATTTAGAGCGACGAGGTGCGATTTTGCATACACACATACACACACACAAACACACAAACAAACTCACACAAAAACACACACACATATCTGTGCTTTCTAATAAACACTCACCCTTTGCTTTTACAGTGCTCGAGTTGCTTGTTTATTGCTTGTATATATATATATATATATATATGTATATATATATATATATATATATATATATATATATATATATATACATATATATACATATATACATATATATACACATATATATAACTATATATATATAAATATAAATATATATATATATATATATATATATATATATATATATATATATACGTATATATAAATACGAGCAAACAGTTAATAAAACATGTTACAAAAAACACTTTGAAATGAGTTAAAAACATATTTAATCTGAAAAAGAAACACTAGATAAGTGGATAGTCCTTAATCCGCGATATATATATATATATATATATATATATATATATATATATATATATATATATATATATATATAAATATAAATATATATATATGTATATAAATATATATATAAATATATATATAAATATATATATAAATATATATAAAAAAAAAATATATATAAATATATATATTTATAAATATATATAAATATATCTATAAATATATATATATAAATATATATATGTATATAAATATATATATAAATATATATATATAAATATACATACATACATATATATATAAATATATATATATATAAATATACATACATACATATATATATAAATATACATACATACATACATATATAAATATACATACATACATATATAAATATACATACATACATACATATATAAATATACATACATACATACATATATATATATATATATATATATATATATATATATATATATATAATTATGCACTGACACGTGTTTCGTTGTCTTCAGAGTCGATAGATTCAGCTCCTCTCACGAGTTGTAGATGACGAAACACGTCAGTGGATAATCATATTTTAAAAACAATATATATGCTGCTCCCCATATGGAGTACATCATTGATTAAAGAACAAAAACAAATAAAATTTCTCTCTCTCTCTCTCTCTCTCTCTCTCTCTCTCTCTCTCTCTCTCTCTCTCTCTCTCTCTCTCTCTTCCTCTCTCTAACTGTAGCTATCGCTATCGGGTGAAAATGTATATTCAACAGAACTGTATCAGCTACATTTATTTACTTTCTGATTTGCGTCGATACTCGGATGGCACACATTTTTATCTTTTTCCTCTTCTTACGTAAAGTTAAAACACGATATTTTTTATTTATGAGCAAACGTTATAAAATAAGTTAATACACACGCACACACACACACACACAAACACGCGCGTGCGCACACACTCACACACATACACACAACAGCTTATGAGATTGTTTAGAGATGAATCTATCTTGCATTTGGTAACATTTATTCGTTGCATATTTTTATTTTCTTTACAATACCACAGAATACCTTCAACTTAAACGTTTCACACATTTTCAGCGTTCCAAATTCTTTCTAAACAATAATTAATCTAACTTTTTTATTTTTTTCACCCTCGAATTGGTAACGCTTTCTAAAATCAAAACAAAAAAACATAAATAAAAACGCCTCTTTGTTATATATTTTTAATCAAGACTTGAAATATATATTTTAAATTCTGGAATCAGCATTTTTTAATTCAATGATTCAGTGTGTGTGTGTGTGTGTGTGTGTGTGTGTGTGTGTGTGTGTGTGTGTGTGTGTGTGTGTGTGTGTGTGTGTGTGTGTAAACCCTGTATATCGCTTTATTGCAGGTCAATATATTTTTTTTTAATTTGGAAATTGCTATGAAACGTAGAGAAATTAAATTTGTTTCACTGGAAGAGCATAACAAGAGCATAACAAGTGCGTATAATTTTATTGCAGATCTTCCAACATTCCTAGAAAGGGTCGATTTGCAGCTAGTGAAAAGGAACGTGTTGTTGCAGGCCTTGCAGAAGGTTTATCTCTCGTAGATCAAGCCAAGAAACTTGGAAGAGATCGAAGAACACTGTCTTCATTCGTTGAAATCCAAACATCAAACCAAGAGAAGACAAAAAAAAAAAAAAAAAAAAAAACAACAAAATTAGTTTCTTCTCGTGATGTCAAAAAAATCCGCCGTCAACTCATCAAGCAGCAGAGCAGCAACAGTGCTGCTATATTTGACAAACTTGGAATACCTTCCTTGTCCAGAAAGACAGGCTGTAATGTCTTAAACGAAATTGTAAGAAGCATTAAGCTCATAGCAAGACCTGTTTTAAACCAAACTCATAAGGAGAAAAGTATCGCTTGGGCTCAGAAATAAATGAAAACCAGCTTTGAAAATGTTCTTTTCGCCGATGAGGCTAGAGCAACCATTGACGAACCAGATGGGTGGGCCAAAGTTTGGAATCCTCTTGGATTCCCTACCCTTCATCGATTCTCTCGTCAACAGGGAGGTGGGGGTGTCATGTTTCGTGCTGGAATAATCTGAGATGAAGTAAATGGACCTTTTCGAGTGTCAGAAAGTGTCAAACTGACAAGCCAATCTTATATTGTATTTTTAAATGAGCATTTGTCACCATGGCTTGATGACTTTCCATTCGCGCGTCACCGCAAATCAATTTTTATGCACGACAATGACCGATCCCACTCAGCTAAGGGTACGATATCTTACATAAAGACATTAGGCATTAGTTGAGAAAATTTGATGACATGGCCACCTTGTTCGCCAGATATAAACCTAATTGAGCAGCTCTGGTCTATAACAAAGATGAAAATTCATGAAAGAGGTGCTCAATTTTCGTCGGAGGATGAATTTTGGAGGAAGATTTTGGAAGTTTCCTATAGCATCACATTATCTCAAATCCGCCGATTGACATCATCAGTTGACAAAAGGTTATTCAAAATTATTTTGAAGAATGAGAGTTATGTTGATAAATAAATATTTCCTTAAACAAAATAATGTGAAATTCATTTTTTTTTTAATATTGTTCCTGGACATCTTCTTCATTTCATACAAATAGAAATATGAAGTTAGAATATTGTAATATTACCGAACATATACATTTTTAGACACTTGCAATAAAGTGAGATACACTTAAAATTACCAGAAAATAGAAAATTTGCATAATTTTCAAAATATTTGTTCAAATTCCACAAAAATTAGGGAAATACGGTACCTTGTTATGCACTTCCCGTGTATCAAATTTCACTTCTCTGCGTATTATAGTAAAATGTAAAGTATAAATTAAAAAATTATTGGTCTGCAATAAAGCGATACACTGGGTTCAAACGCAAATTCCATGAACAATGCTTCTTCCAACAACTGCTCGCCTGTTGAACTCTGTTAGTTAACCCTGTATGCGGCATTCCCCAGTAGATTTTAGGTTTCTCATTCTTCAATAACCTCCTTCTATTTATATTATACCGTTCGGAGACCCTTTTCTATCCATGTCATTTAAATTTTAATGAAATAAAATTCACAAACATGAATTATATATCTATATGGTAATCTTGACTAATTGTCTACTTGGGTGTTATTCGGCTCAACGAAATAGTTCGTCTTCAAGTTGATTTTAAGACATGAAAACATAAAACTGGAATTTGAAAACGAACCGAAACAGTCTTCTTTTTTTTTATTGTTTAATTGTTATTTTTAATTATTTTTCTGCACGTCTTTTTCTTTATTAGTTTATTAAAATATTTTGTTACAAAGGAGTCACTACTTATCAAGGCCCGAAGACAACTCGAGAATAAGGGTTAAGAAATGTAAGGTGGTCGCTTAGTAACCATTAATAGTATAGATCGGGTAGAATTTGGATTATATAATTGGCTCAACAAAAGCTTGTTTACATTGGACTTGAATTCTACCATATTAAAATCGGTTGAGAAGCAGGCTAGTGGAACACAGCTCCACTGGCGGGCAGTTCTGGGAAAAATCTTTGTTCATGTAATTTATCTGATTAATATGGAACATCGAAAAATTTGTCCGCCTTATACCTGTGGACTGCGAGAAAGCAAGACCAAATATGTTTGGGGAAATGTGATGCTGCATAGCATTCTTTTGTTCTTACTAAATCACATAATTTAAATGTTATGTGTGGTTTTTGTCTTTTATGTTTTTTTTTTTACCCCGTACATTTTATTTATATATTTCTTTAGTTGTTTGGTCGATTGTGGAAGCGAATAGAGAATTAGTCAAGATTATCAGTTTATATATTTATACAGAGTGTCTTAAAAGTAACTGAAGGGTCTTAAATTTAAATAAATCCTTTAGTTTTTATGGTATCTTATTGTAATTTTAACACAATCTGACTCAGACATTGGGAAATTTCGAAAAATGCAAAAAGTCAAACAATCTTTATTTGTGAAAATATAATGTATTTTAAATGTTGTACATTTTTTTACATGGTAGACACCACTAATCAGGGCCCGGAGACCACTTGGGAATAAAGGTTATTGCGTTTACAGTAATCAATGGGATAATATCGTAGTAATCGTTAGTAATGGAGATTTGATAAATTGGATTACTTAAGGGGCGGTTTATCAGGAATTTGTTTATGTTGGACTTGAAGACATCCAAATTGTAGTCAGGTGGGAAACAGGCAAACGGAAGAGAGTTCCACAGACGTGCACTTCTAAGAAAGAAGCTTTGTTCATGGAATCTACGTTTTGATTTAGGCACAAATAAAGAGTGGGAAAATTATTGACAGTGGTTTCAGCTAGACGGGTGTTTTTCGTGAAAGAGTTGGAGCTCAAACGAGCCATGGAAATAACGATAAAACAAAGACAGGCTCACAACGTCTCTTCTGTGGGAGAGAGTTTGCAGAGAAAAGAAAAGGGCATCCCCCACTAAGCTACGAAGTCTATTTTGTACTATGTCAAGGCAGGATAAGCTGGTTGTAGCAACTCTTACCCGGATGTGGCAGCAGTACTCCATCCTTGAACGTACTTGGTTTTTATATAGATAGAGAATTGCATCAGCAGTGATATATCTACTGGAGCGGTAGAAGGATACCACCGTTTTTTCTAGTGACCTTGGCAACAGACGATGTATTTGTTCCATTTCAGACTGGGAGTAAAGGTAAATCCCAGAAGCTTGTCAAAACATGGAGCCTCCCCAAGACGAGAGCCATCCATTTCAATTGATGCTAGATGTCGTTCCTGATGTTTTCCGTCAATTCTAGTAGGCTTTGGGGTTTGACGTATCGAAGTCTGGTAGCTCGTGGAACGATATAAGGGAGTTAAATCGCAATCCAGAGATTCTGCCATCTGTCATGGATAATGTTTTGAAAACAGCACAAGTCTGCGGAACTGAAAATGGGCAAAATTTAAAAGCCGTTATTTTTCATGAATAAAGATTGTTTGAATTTTGCATATTTTTTCAAGAATTCTCAATGTCTTATTCAGATTCTGTTGAAATTTCAGCAAACTATGATTTAAGTTATATTTTGGACACGCTGTATAATATATTGTTATCGAAAAATAGTTGTTTTGCCATGTCACTTGAATAGGCTAACATTTTAAATTTAATCACTTTATCAGCAGTTGGGACCTTTTATCCCTACACTATAACCCTTGTTACGAAGTTAGGAGAATTATAATTCTTGTATATGTTTATATTTACGATACCAACTACCAAAAGTGCTCACTTATTCTTACGAGTATGTTTCCATCGGGCTAAGATGTAAATATTCTATCTTTATGTATTTTTATATCGTACCTTAAATATATTTGTTACTTTAATGGTTTAAAAATATTTCTATTTCATCTTTTCGTATTCCTTTATATCCTTACTGGTAAGTGTTTGCTTTTCGGTTTTTTTAATATATTTTTTGTTACTTATGATTTTGCTGGAATAAATATTTGTAGTGTATTTCATTATTCTTTCATTTATTTTACTTTTTTATTTTATCTTCGAGAACAATTGTATTTATTTAGGTCATTTTTTACTATGCAATTTAAGATTGCAAGATTCTGACGTCAATGAATCATATCCAATTTTCTGCCCACATTAAAAATACACCTCAATTTATATCAAATTTATAAATAAACAAGTGAAGAACACACATGGTCCCTCGGGAGTTCACAGTGAACGAGGCATAAAGAAGTTAGGCATTTGCTCCCCCGCTCCTATTTAGCCATAAAGTCCCCAAGGGACGTCAAATCCTGGGGAAAATGACAAACCATGCAGTTTTAGGCCTTAACATACGTACATTTGAGTTCTACACAATGCAAATAAATAAATAAATAAATAAATAAATAATGACTAAGTCCATCAGTTGCCCCCCCCCTCCCAGTTTAGCCCTAAAAGTCCCCAAAACCTTAATATATTTAAATTTGAGTTCAGCACCATGCAAAACTGCTAAATAGACATACACAGAAAATTTTGGACAAATATGGTAAAATAGTCTCAAAAATGGAGTGGTTTTATTAGCCATAAAAACCCCCTGGACACACCTAAGACTTATCGTGAAGTATAGACAAACAAAATTATATACATAGTTACAACTTTTCAGAAAGGTTTATAAAACTCCAAAGCATCATTTTTTTTAATAAGCACAAAAGTCTCAATTTTATCCATTTTAACCCGCAAGGCACCCCTAGGGGGCAACTGGAGTTTTCCCGGAACATCCATTCTGTTACTTTTTTTTTACTAATATCATGTTTAATGTTTAAACAAAATTTCAAAAATATTCAAGCCGTAGTTATTTAGAATAGCGTGGACAGACGAACAGACGAGCGAACAAAGGTGGACTTATAGGTCCATCCTCCTTTTGTCGGGGTGCCAAAAATTAGTCTTGCTTTTAACGGACGAAAGACAGACGGGCGAACTATAATTATAGATTAAATGAACCGACAAAAACTCTGATATTTAAAGTAAAAATGCGTGATAATAAAAATACTGATTTATTTCCGCTTATTTCGATACCTCCTTTCAGTCTCAAGAGACTATGGATATGCATGTAAGGGTAGCTGAACGTGTAATTGTGAGGCAAGCGTTGCGCAATCACCAACCACACTTCTTAATCAACACTGCTTGGGTCCAGTGGTAAGGAGAAGGATAGGACTGGCTGGAAATCGTGCCCATATAAGCACATACAGCACCTGGAATTTTCAAATAGTCACCCATTTTAGTAGTGCCCAGGTTCAATATTGCTTAACTGGTGATCTGACAGGAACCGGTGTGGTAACGTGATTATACCATATTGCGCTTGTTTACTGCTATTTAATTGCTTCCCCACGAGAGCAAAATGTGAGACAAGATCGTTTTTAATGTGACGGAAAACCAGCTTTCCAAAAAGGGGCAATCTGGAAGTAAGTAAAAAATAAAAATTGCCTTAGTATTGACTAGATTGACTGATGATAATTAACTTAAGTGAACCATAAAAACAGATATTACCCTGTGATCTTTTTTTTATTTATGTTACCATAAATTTGTAGTTTAACCGTCTCCGCTGAATCAACCCCACCGTAATAATACGCCACAAGATAAAAACAGTCAACAAATAGTTATTTGATTTCTTAATAAAAATGTTCATCTGCTCAGTAATTTGTTTTTGTTGCTTTCTTTTTTCTTCAATTTTATTGTGAAACGAAATTAGTGTTCAACGGATTTGATGTAGTGTTTGTTTTAACGGATTTAAAATATAATAAACAGTAAATGACAATCTAGCAAAAAGTATTTCTTTCTTTTTTTTCCAAATTATAAACATTAATATATATTTTTCACAATTTTGCAGTTAAAAAAAATTCTTTGTTAGTATTATTGAAAACATATTTGTTCATCGATTTCAGGTGCAAAAATTCAATTTTCCGGATTTTTTAAATTTCATCTTTTTCAATCTTTTACTTAAAATCCATTCTATATCCGTACACATGATTTTTTTTTTCATTCTCGAATGAAAATCATTCGTTAATTAAAAAAATATATACATTTCATGTATATTGATATAGAAACGATTTTAAGTAAAATATGAACGTTGCTTAAAACAAGGGACATAATTATTCTGTAAAATAACTGATTTATATCCCTTCCGTATATAAATCCAAGTTTAATATTTTCAACGTACTATTTCATGAACTTCCTACGGAATTGCATTTTTCAAGGTATTAAACTCTTTTAAACGCATATTTCCTTGAAGTAATTCCATAGATGTTATAGTTATATAAAAAGAAATAAGAAAAAAAGATTCAGGACAATCTACGTTGCGGTATTAATACCAGGACTATATTAATACGATGGCTATGACAACAGCATATTCTTTTCTTTGTTTTAATTCTCAGATATATATTGTGAGAAATTCTACAGGGTGGTCAAAAAGTCAGGTAACATGTTAAAGGTAGAAATCAGTGGTTAATCGCTTCCAGCGATTGATAGAGAGAAATGGACGACAATTAACAAAATAAACATATTTCATGTTTGTTTCATTTTATATTTCAATGTATGGTACTTAAATATACGTGTATTGCTAATATCGTTTTTCTTTAAAATGTTACCTGACATTTTACCACCCTGTAGTTACAACGCCATTTTCATGTTTTAAGCCGCCTACGCACATGACTTGAAGAGCGAGACTCACCAAAAGTCGGCGCCGAGAAGAATGCCTTATCGAGAATGGAGCCGCAACAATTTCTTCATATTTAAATCACCTAAATGTTTGGTGAAAAAGACTTGAAATTTCTACAAGCAAAGACCCCTTTATATTGTGCCGAAGATTTCCCAATTAAAGGATGGCATCATTTGAACATTTTCATCATGTTTATATCACATAAATGTTTGAACTTTTCTCAATTCAATTAGGGTCCTAAAGAACTCGATTTATGCCTAATTAAAGGCGCCAGAACTCTTGCCGAGAACACCACGAATTATCATGGACTTTTTCGAAGTAAAACCACGTTACCACTCCAACGAAAGGAGTTAAATACTGGCTCCCAATTTGGGAGGCAAAACTGACCCATCGTTTTGCAAGGACTTTACTCGAACCAATAACCTTTTCTTGATGTTATAACTGAATAAATTTTGAGCTTAAAGGTATGGTTTCGTAATTGTTGAATATTTTTTGCTTCAGCCAGGGAGTATTGAGGTTGTGAGATTAATTTCTCACAATATATCTCTTGATATATGTTTTTATGTAGAGTTATGTGGTTCTCTGTTGATTAATTGTGTCTAACTGTGTCGGATATATACTTGAGAGTAAAAACAATGGAAAGAATATTATGTTGTCATAGCCCTAATTATTATTCACGAGTGGGACGGCGTTAACGAAGTTCTAGATGATTATGCAAGGGCGATGACTAACTAAGCAAAACTAAGCTAAATAAGCACTTTTTGTAAGAGATAAATTATCGATCAAACAATAAAACACTTTCAAGTAACTATAATACACGAATACATTATTAATTTTTTGCAAACTGCTTTTTCTAATATAAAGCAGTTTACGAAAAAAAAATTTATATTTCGTGGGAGGGGTGTCCATTTTCAATATTGTTGAAAAATCAAAATTTTAAATTGAAAATATAATTGCCGAAGCAAGTGACGATTTATTGTTAAATCAGCTAATAATTGTGAAATCACATATGTATGCATTGATATTGCGAGGTGGGTGGGGTGGAAACTCTTATTTTTAAAATTTTATTATCTAATTTTTTTGTTTTTCATTTTAGATAGTTCTTATTAATTAATTATTAAGTAGTTTTTATTCGCAATATCAACAAATTCTTGTTACAAATTATTATATTCGGAATACTGTTAAACATTTTATTTAAAAGTAGGTAAACATTTTATTTTAAAGTAGGTAAACATTTGCGATTGCCTAATGAGAAAACTATTTCTTCATTGTTGGTTATGCTTAATTAACATAATTAACCATTTGTTATAATTCTTAAGGCTGAACAACAAGTCAAATTAGGATGTCGTCGTTTTAGCAAATAATACATAGTGGACAAATGTGTTAACACCGCTAGAAAAATAAAAAAAAATGTTTTTTAAATATTATTATTATTATTATTATTATTATTATTATTATTATTATTATTATTATTATTATTATTAGCTTTTTTCAAACAGAGATCTTTGATGACTTGTGTTAAAGCTCCTTGTGAGGCAATAATAATAATCGCGAATTATTTTTCAGTTTCGAACGGTCACGATGTTTTACTTAGTGTATTTCACTTTCGAAAACTACCTCGGCAATTTCCGGGACCACGGTCTTGTGGAGAGGAGATTTTTTTTTTTTACACAGTGATCACCACTTATCAAGGCCCAGAAGCCACTCAGGGATAAGGGTTATTGCAAGTACATTACGTTAGTGTGGAGATTTGATGAAGTGTTTACTTAAGGGGGCGGTTCATTAGGAATTTGTTAACATTGGACTTAAAGACATCCAAGTTGTAGTCCGGTGGGAAGCAGGCAGACAGAACAGAGTTCCACAGGCGTGCAGTTCTAAGAAAGAAGCTTTGTTCATGGAATCCGCGTTTTGATTTTTTTTTTTTTTTTTTTTACTTGGAATTGTTTCATTGTTCAATCGATTATTATCCCTTTGCATAATTGTCTTGAACTCTGTTTGCTTTAGCGGGACCTCGTGGATATTCCACGTTGCTTTCCCCATTGATCTGTATAATTTACTATGGCGTTATTTTACAATTTGCCATTGTGCAAAGGGAGACAGCTCTCATTTACTAAGAGATTCGTTCATTTTTTATCTCATAATTTAGGAATTAATCTCCATTCGACGATATTGTTTTTTATATTAAATAAAAAAAGGAAAGATGCAATAATTTTTTTAATGTTATAAAATCAATAACATTAATAATGCAAAATGTAATTTACGACGCTAAAAACAACGAACCAACGATATTTCATTATATGAAAACATTTAAAAAAAAAAAAAGGTGTGGCAACTTTTTTCTACATTTTATTGTAAGGTTGTTTATTTTTTTAATTTTTTCATTAGTCTTTAATTTTAAAAATACAAGGAATGAAATTCTTTAATAAAACCAGCACGAAACTTTTAAAGCTGCGGCAACTTTTTTTCTTTTTTTTTTTCCTTTTTTTTTGTGACTGTAATAAAGCTTATAATATTAATAACACCAAAGTCTAGTTTTTCACATTGCAAACAATCAAAATTCGACGATAGTTGCAGAGGAATTGTAATTTTTATTTTAAAACACACACACACACACACACACACACACACACACACACACACACACACACACACTGCGATTTATGTTAAAAGCGAGACGTTAGTGTTATTAATGTTATAAGCTTTGTCCAGTAAAAGAAAAAAAATGAGAAAAAGAAAGCTGCCGCAACTTTTTTTTTATTTTTTTTTTTTTACTTTTTTTCATCCTTGCTTTATTAAAAAGATTTTTTTGAAAAAAAATTATAATTTCCTTTCGTCGCATTTTGGCACGCTCTGCACAAGGGCAACTTTACTGTTAATAATAAAATTAATAATATATCATTTGAAATAATACATTCATGGCAGGATTAATACTGTTACGAAAGTATTACTTTTCTTCCGTACAAAAAATAGTTTTTATTATTAGTTAAATATTCTTTTAATCAATAAAACGAACGGGTCTCTTTTTAACTGATTTATTTATAATTGTTGCAATTTATTTCTTTTAAAAATGTTTTAATATTTAAGGAGAAATGAGAATGATTAGAAAATTTTTTCGTAGAAATAAATTTTCATTTAAATATTGCTTAAACCAGTGAATCGAATTTTATTTTTAAAATCTATTAGTAATTTAATAGATAAGGAGGAATAATTTGATTTGGGAAAATTTTCATGTAAAAGTTTAAACGGTTTACCTTAGCGACATCAGATAAATCAATCGAACCCGACGTGTGTGTCTACAAAGAGACTGAAAACAAAACTTGTCATGTGTCATGATTAGTTTTAGGGTCGCTCATGATGTCCATGTGGGTAAGTATGTTCCTATGTACTTGCCTCCTCACAAGGGCAGAGTTAGACACAAGGTCGGTTTTTAATGTGACAAAAGTCCAGCTCCTCAAAAAGGGGCACTCTGGATAGGAACAAAAAGGGGCACTCTGGATAGGAACAAAAATAAAAATTGTCTCAGTGATAAAGGATTTCTCCTTCATTGAACAATGCCAGAAAAAGTTAAGTTTAGTATTAGAACAGATACTACACTTTGTTGTTTTATCATTTATTTTCTGCACATGTAAAAATTACACATGTTAAACAAAAAAACAAAAACAATTAGAGGCAGGGCCAACTCCAAAAATATGTCTGTGTTTGTGTGCAAATATTTAACTGTTATGATCGCATAACACTGAAATTAACAAGAAATAGTAATCGTCATAACCAGTAAAATCTTTGCTGGAATGAATGAATTACGAGCACAGAAATATGTCGGTAAGTTGAAATGCAAAGTGTTCATTCCAGCTATCCGACATGTTTTTATTACTTTGCACATGCGCAAATTCACTCATAATTTGAAGTGGTTTAATTTTTAACATATCTTATCTATCTCGCCATAGCTCAAACAGTAGGGAACGCTTCTAGTTGATGGCACCCGAATCATTTTTTTTTTTTTATATATATTAGGTACAATATAATATTCAATTCTGTGATAATAAATAGGAAATCTGCATGAAGTAAAATATATATTTACGATTGGACTACTACTATAAAAAAATACTTGCTTGTTTTCTCCTAAAGTTTGAAATAGTTTTTTGCATAACAATACGTTTTTATAACATAAATCGTTTTGCTTTTTCTTAATGCAAAATTCTGATTTAATATATGGAATGCATATGAATTAAAATGATATGTCAACATGTAGATATATTTAAACATGTTTGAAATGGAATACTAAACCAGTTTCTTTTGTGTGTGTGTGTGTGTGTGTGTGTGTGTGTGTGTGTGTGTGTGTTTATAAGACTAGTTTCTCTTTGTGTGTGTGTATGTGTGTGTGTGTTTATAAGACTAGTTTTCTTTGTGTGTGTGTGTGGATGTGTGTGTGTGTGTGTGTGTGTGTGTGTGATAAGACCAGTTTCTCTTTGTGTCAAATTAACTTTGTATAAATTACAAATTAACTATTTTTTGTTTGTTTATCGTCTTTGTTTTATTCGATTATTTATCGCATTGCACTGTAAGTAAAATATAAAAATGAAAACCATAAAATTAAAAATATTAAACATTTTTATGACGAAAAAAAAAACAAACTCAAATTCGAAATGTCATCATATCGACGTTTTTTTCTTGCGTCCTGTAATCACATATTGTTATGTACAATACATATCATATTGTTAAAGTGTAATAATAATTTCAGATCTACAAATTACCTTCAAATATATTGTATTTACTTATTACATACTAAGCACGTCGTCTAGCCGTAAGATACGATTAAATATGATATTTTGATTAACGCAGATTTCGTAATTATTATATTATATTTCAGTATATAGTAATAATTTAAAAGGTTTAAAACACAAAAATGAAACATGCGCCACAACCGAGAATAGAAACCAAAACATTTAGCTTACGATTTACTTTGTCCTTTGACGTTAATGCTTGCGCTATGAAGACATGTTTGCCGTAAGGCTAAAAATTAAAATATGAACCAATATCTATTACGTTACGCATGCATATTCGTAATGTCGTCGTTCGACTTTCACTTGGAAAATTCTATTTTTTAATTTTCACACTTTTTCACCAATTTCCCCCGGCTAGAACCCAAATATAAAGTTTCACATGGGTTCGAGTACCCTATATAGTAAGTTTCATATCTGTAGACCAAAAACTGGCAGAGTAGTTTGGTAGACAATTTTTTAAAACAAATATGCATACGTATACATAAATATATATGAAAAGAGGTTTGTGATTGAGATTGTCGGACTGACTTCCTCATCTTGGTTGTTATTGTCACAACGTTTCGGCCGTTTTGCCCTGCGGCCTTCGTCAGGTGTTTTGTATCGAACTGGGGAACCGTTTGTTAGGAGTCTCGAACCCAACCCTTTATTATTATTACGGGGGTACCGTGTTCGGACTCCAGCTAGGCTTTGGGACATAGTTGCTGATTCTCTGTTTTGAATGTTACTTTTTCATTGCCTTTGTTCAGGATTGAACTCAGCACCTTTGGGTAACTGTAAACTTTCATACGTCTAGGACCACTCGGCCATATGTCACTAGGTTCCCCAGTTCGATACAAAACACCTGACGAAGGCCGGAGGACAAAACGGCCGAAACGTTGTGACAATAACAACCAAAATGAGGAAGTCAGTCCGACAATCTCAATCAATGAAAATACCTCATCTCAAAAATACAGAGAATTACTAAAGAGGTTTGTGTTTACTATAACTTTTTTTTACGCAAATATTACGCAATTATAAATCATGTAGAATATCTGCATGTATATAATTTCACGTAATAGTTAACTAAAGATGATCATCCTATAAGAAAACCAACATAAAATCTAATAGGGAATTAATTAAAATGAATGTTTAAAAAATATGAACATTAGCTAAATCCTTTGCAAATAAATGCAATTCCACGAGGTATATATAACAAGGTTAGCTTTTAATATGGATATCAATATACACACAAAAAATATTGGACTATAGATATATGCATATATATATATATATATATATATATATATATATATATATATATATATATATATATATATATATATATGTGCGTGTGTGTGTGTGTATGTGTATGTGTATGTGTATGTATGTGTGTGTGTGCGTGTGCGTGTGCGTGTGCGTGTGTGTGTGTGTGTGTGTGTGTGAGTCAAGTCAAGTGTCCTTTTTATTTATGAAAGGATCTTCACAGCATAATCACGGTGACACACCGGTTCCCACTGGATCACCGAAGTTAAGCAACGTTGAACCGGGTAAGTACCAAATGGGTGACCATTTGAGACTTCCAGGTGCTTATCTGATCTCCGCTTATTTCGGCATTGTTTTCAGTCGTCCTGGACTTCTCCTTACCACTAGACTCAAACGGTACTGATTCAGGAAAGGTGTGGTTGGAGATTGCGCAAATGTTGTCTCACAATTCCATGTGCAGCTGCCCCTTTGTATCCTTTGTCTTTCGACATGAACATAGGCATCGAAAGGAGCTTCAGACAGTATATGAAACCACTTGATGTCGAGAATTATAAAACAAAAGCAAAGACAGAAAATACACCTTGATCTTATTTTTGAAACTGACTAAGACTATTGTTAGGGGAAAGAGAGTTTCATTAGCCTGCAAGAAGCAACTGAAGTAGTAGAATATATTATTATTTTTTTTTATTTTTTTTTTTTTACACAGTGATCACCACTTATCAAGGCCCGGAAGCCACTCAGGGATAAGGGTTATTGCAAGTACATTACGTTAGTGAGGAGATTTGCTGATATGTTTACTTAAGGCGGCGGTTCATTAGGAATTTGTTAACATTGGACTTGAAGACAACCAAGTTGTAGTCCGGAGAGAAGCAGGCAGATGGAACAGAGTTCCACAGGCGTGCAGTTCTTAGAAAGAAGCTTTGTTCATGGAATCTGCGTTATATAATGAGGTATCTGAACAGCGGTTGTATTAAGACAAGTAGACTAACGAGTCAAACCAGAAGAAACAAATGAAGCAGACAATAAATCAGATAATTCAGAAGAACACATGCTATTTCATTGCTAATTCGTATGATCTTAAGTATTATTTGATCACATTGATATTTTGACAAGGAGATTTGCCAGTTAATAATTTCCTAATTGTAGTAGTACGTATTCCAGTTTAAATTCTCCGACAATATTTGAGCGCAGCAATCCTGATCACATAGTCTGCTATTCTATTAATCAGATGAATCATGCAAATTACTCTAAGGACTAGTCATTCTGCTGAACAAAGTAGAGTTCACACGATGGAGACTACTTGACTAACACTTAGAATATTCATAAATTTTCCAGATATAAACATCATTTTCGATATCAACGATTATATACTAGATTATATATATATATATATATATATATATATATATATTTATTTATATATATATATATCGATTTAATTTGACACTTTTTTGAGTGGCAATTTAAAAATAATTCGTGAAAAATCTCGGAATATTTTATCTCTTTTCAGTTCACCATGTGTATATGTTTATGTGTGTGTTTTTTTACATAGGACTCACTATTAAACTAATAAACCAGTAACTATGAATTTGGAACACAGCTCCTAGGCGTGAGCGTGGATAATATTCACTATATTTAGTTAAAATTATTTTTGTTCGTGAAAATTTAAATATCTCCGATTTTTGTGAAATTTTAACAATAGGTATTAGACGTCTATTTATTAAATATTTTAAACATTTCATTTACTTTCAAGTTTTTTTTTTTTTTGCAAAGTTTTATGGAACAATTTTATATGTAAATATTAAGGATTTGCGTTTAATTTGATTCATAGTTAGTATAAACTAATTAAGCACGATATCCTGAATATCAGTTTATTTTTTAAATCTTTTTAGCTGAAGCTTTATCTGTTAGACAATAATAAGAATCAACATTATGTGATGATTTTGATCCAAATAGGCACAATGATACTAGACATAAGGTACAGTAGCATTATATCCTGATTTATTATTAACAAGGGGACACAAAACTGGCGACTGGATGATCTGTAAAAGTTGAATATTGAATGCAGCAGCAAATACTGGTAACATATAGCAGAAAGAGCAGTCGGAAATAAGTAAAACACCGTCCTATATGACTAACGAATTCATTTTTTTTTTTACATAAAAGTCACCACTTATCAAGGCCTGGAAGCCACTCGGTGATAAGGGTTATTGCCTGTACAGTAATCAAATGAATAGCATCGTAGCAATCGTTAGTATCGGAGATTTGATAAAGTGTCTTACTTAAGGGGGGCGGTTCATCAGGAATTTGTTTATGTTGGACTTGAAGACATCCAAGTTGTAGTCAGCTGGGAAACAGGCAAACGGAAGCGAGTTCCACAGGCGTGCAGTTCTAAGAAAGAAGCTTTATTCATGGAATCTACGTTTTGATTTAGGCACAGATAAAGAGTGGGGAAAATTATTGACAGTGGTTTCAGCTAGACGGGGGTTTATCGTGAAAGATTGGCGAGGGGGAGCATAGATTGGAGCTCAGGCGTGCTACAGCTACGTACCTAAAATTGGAGCGATAAAACCTGGCATAGTGATATAGGACTGAAAGGAGAAAGAAGCAACCTTAGTAGAAGTTAGTGTCCCCAATGATGCTGGGTTAAACAGAACTGAAAGAGAAAAGATGAAGAAATACCAAGGTCTATGACATGAAGAGGAACTGGAATCTTAGGAAGATCTCTATCATTCCAGTTATTATGGGAGCAACTGGACTCACGAAAAAGAATTTCAAAAACTACCTGGCAGATATACCCGGTGAACTAAGTTCAAGAGAAATTCAAACAATTGCACTGAAAGGGACAGTCAGAATCAAGAAAAAAGATCCTTCGTTTGGAATATCTGAGTTAGGGGGAGAATGTTTGGCATCCAGTAAGATGCTCCACGCCCAGCTTGAACAAACGTAAAAGCAAATTATAAAAAAAACAACTGTAAATCTGTTGGGCTTGAAAAATTATTTTTCTACGTCTGATTATAGTAATAAGATCCGACACTTGAATTCGAACTCTGAACACGTAGGGTGATAGCAATCCATTTAACTATTGCCCCTGAATGTGTGATGTGACATGAAGGTAAGATTATCAATCCAAAACCTGTAAATAATGCAAATACAAAATAACGTACAATTCTTTTCATTCCTTTTATAATCTTTAAATAGTTTCGTGTTCGTACAAATACTAATATTATTCATTCACTTGTAGATAAGAAAAGAAGTGTTCATAAACAATAAACCTATCAGTTACTCCCTATTTCGAGTTGCCCATCGCGTGCTTGTTGCCAGGTTATCGAACCAAACTTTACGGTGTCAACACTGTTTCTTCTCCAATCTATGGAGCTGTTGGTATGCAATGAGAAATGACGCACTTGTCGTTCACTGAAGAACCGCTTCAACTTGTTTTTCCCGCTCTTGTGGACGAGACGCCTTGTTTAGAAAGCTGTATTTTTGTCAGATCTTTATTGATTCAATAAGACATCAGAAGCATAGTCGGGATGGACCGGCGCCATCAACGTTTGCCATTTCTAATCAACAACCTTTCACCGAATCGGCAATAAATTATCTAGTTACTCGACATTTACATTTGGCAACGCTTCTGAATGGTGTATATTAATATCCGATGAAGTTCACTTGGTATAAAAAAGAGAAAAATAATATATCGTGTCGCGTACCGAGTCCAGTTTGTTCTAGCGTTTATCGCGGAAAATATCAGCTTGTTTTGAGTCTTCAAGTTTTATGTAAATTATCCGGTAAGGACTTTCTTTACTCAATGTGTTATTCGATAGATGGATGAACATATGACGGGTTTACGCTCTGTCGAATTAAAAAAAAAATATGTTCCACAAAGACAGTCTCATTGAAACAAATGAAAATCTCAGAAAAAAGACGATGAAAATGGTGCTTTCCATAAATCTTTTTTAGACAATGAACATATTTACTTACATTCTTTTTGTTTCTTACAAAACTATTTTGTGGTGTAATGTATCTTTGTATATAATCATACGATTGCGGAAACATATACATATTTACGTATAAATACATTGTGGTCAACGAGGGTATACTTTTAATTTCATCATTTTTCTTTCTCTCACGAATCCAGTTTTATATACCCCAAATAATTAAGCCAAACCAGACACACGCAAACACAAATACAAACGAACACAAACAGACAGAATATATAAGCGATTGCACCACATTCATGAATTTTTGTTATTCTGCCAAGTTAATTTTTTATTTCATGTGTACCTAAATACAGAAGCACACATAGCTTAATACAGATACCCATATGCATGCATACAAAACTCGCTAAATATAAGATACCTTGATTCGATAATACAGATTTTTTAATCACGCGATAGTAAAAAATGTTGGTTTTCTTTTTATTTGTCATCATGGCGGAGATAGTTATTTTTTTTTAACTCCCATCTCCTCCGCCCCCAAAAAATCAAACTCTATCATACAGTGTTTAGTTAGAGAGACGGGGAATTTGCAATGCAAATGTGTACGTAATAATATTCTAGTACTTCAGACTGGAATAATCAATGGGGAATAGTACTTCAGACTGGAATAATCAATGGGGAATAATCAATGCAAATGTATACGTAATAATATTCTAGTACTTCAGACTGGAATAAAACTGTAGTATGTGTTCTATTATCTGTCAGTGAAGGAGGGGAGAGGATTCTGTGTGGACATTTTTCAGCAATATCTTTTTTAGATTTGACCGATTCAAAATACTCCTAGATACATTGTTTTGTTTATCAATATAGAAAAAAAAATTCTGATGAAAAAAGCAAAAATTTCTGGCGAACACTATGATTTATCAGAATTGAAAAATGTGACCTCTATTAATAGGCATTCTGTATTAGTTTATAAACTACCTTAAATATTACAATATTATGAAAAATAAACATAATTTTATCAAGGTATACTGTATAATATATATTTGACAAAACTGCAAAACATTTACGTAAATTAAAACACGTAGAAAGTTTTTTTTTATACGAAAATAATATATTTACCATATACAATTAATTCATATGAAAACATTGGCATGTCACTTATTTGAACAGCATGACTGTTTTAAAAACTCAACATTATCGATGTTTGCAAGAAGACAATAATTAGAAAACATCAAACTTATTACATTTCTCAAGGATATCGCGACTGTAAATGCGCAATTTCATTTATATCATTATATGCAATGCAATTGACCTTGTACAAAACCTATTGTTCATTCATAATAACTTTCAAAATAGGAACATGTTCAGTTATTGCTTTATACAATTGTGTCTTCGAGGGGGCATTATAAGTAAATAAAAATCACATACCTTGAAAAGAAATATAAAGTTGTATAAGACTAATATTATGTTGCTTAGCGTTAGCTACACAACCCTCGGTGTGGAGCACAGTCAAAATATTATGTAATATCGAAAGATTCCAGTTTATACCTAAATACGTATGGGATCACACATCATCTAAAGAGAACGATTTCAATACGAATGTAAACAGTCAATTCTTTGGAAAAAATGGATGAGTAACTGGCAGAAGTACATAATGGAGAAGGTTAGATCAGGTTTATTTTTTGGACGTATACCCTCCGATAATTCTAACCCTGAATCCACAGAGGAAACATATCATGAGCAGGAACTAATCGTTGAAATAAACCAACAACTCTGGATGTATTTCGGGAGCATTGTCCTGCTACTTGGCCTAGTCGGGAACACTCTCTGCCTGTACGTATTATGTCGTCGGCGTATGCGAAAGTTAATCGTTGGTTCTTACCTGATTACGCTAACCACATCCCATCTCGTTGGTACCATGACTTCCGTTCTACGCATGTGGATTTATTTCTTTTTCAGGGTGGATTTCTTCGTCGCATCGGCCCCTCTGTGCAAGCCACTCATCTTTCTACAGAACTTTTCTAAGCTCTGTTCTTCATGGATGGTCGTTACCATCACGATAGAGAGGACGGTTTTGATCTGTCGACCGTTTGTATCCGTTGCTAAAAGACCTTGTTTCTTAACACCGTCTGCGATACTCATTGTCGTTGCCTTACTTCTGACACTCGTAGTGTCTCCAGAATTATACTACGTTCAGGTGGAAGGGAACGTGTGTACGGCTGCGAAAACTTACTTCACTGGCAACATAACCTGGGAATTTCTAGAGGCTCTTCATTACACATTTTATAGTTTTTTGCCGTCGGTTATAATCATCCCTTGCAGCCTTATAATTGCGTTTAAACTTCGTTTCAATAGGTGGAGATGTCGTGACAATTTAGAACAAGCATCATGCCCACGAATAAGGGAGTCATCATTACCAACTATTTCAGTGGTGTCCGTATGGCTGCCACCGTCTTTTCTGGCACGAATGTCGGCATCTTCATCATCGACATCGCTGCATCGAACATCTGGACACAAGATAAATACACCAACCATATCACATGCCCAAGCTACAAATGAACACAAGACAATTCCATTGAAGGTAACAGTACCACAAGCCACAGCTAAAAACAAGTCAAACAGATCAACAGTATCATATTCCAAGACAAATAGTGAACACAAGAAAAATCTTCCAACAGTATCACTACACCATATCACATCTGAACACAACACAAGACAAGGCCAACACAAGACAAGATCAGCTAGGGTATCATTCACTCAAGCCAAATCTCAACACAAAAATAATCCACCAGCAGTATCACTCACCAAAATCACAAATAAACACAAGACAAACCAATCGACGTTACCATATTCCCAAGCGAAATGTAAACACAAAATAGATCCATCTCAAGCATCACTCAGCAGCTCCACAACTGAAAACATGATAGTCCCATCTACTCCATTGCCGATTCTGAATCAGCTTTTAAAAGATATACCTTCCCGAACTTCGATTCCGCTTCGATCATCGACTTTTGTTCGTGATTCCCGAGCAACATTTTCGCGCCATCATCTGTGCCGACTCCGACACAATATCTGGATCGTATTGATTATCAACATTATATTTCTGGTTACGACGACGCCGGTGTGCATTCTGCGTTTTCTTATTCTCTTCGGCGACAATCTGGACCAGACTTCTAAGCATCTACTCTTTTACGGTTCTCAAATAGCAACCCTATTTTCTGATATGAACATCGTTATTAATCTCATTGTGTTCATTGGCAGTGGGAAAGCGTTTCGAAATGAACTGAAGACTTTAGATCCAAGAATGTTTCGAAAGAAACAACATTTTCCCTCCAATATTATCGTGTGCGCCATAAACAGTGATTAGACATTTTTTATTAGTAGAGTTTGACATGTTTTAATTACAACCATTCTACACAGGTAAGTATTAAGTCGATGATAATCATTATATTGCTTTCAATAAAATTATATTTTCATTGTAAATATTAACAAATTGTTCTTCTTGATATAAATAAACAATCTTCTTCTTCTCTCTCTCTCCCTCTCTGTATACACACACACACACACACACACACACACACACACACACACACACACATATATATATATTATATACATGCATATATATATACATATATATATATAAATATATATACATATTATATATAATATATATATATATATGCATGTGCGTGTATGTATTTTCTCTACCGTACATCTGCTCTTTCTCACTTTTACTTTCTTTCACCTACATATGCTTATGTATGTGTGTAGATATACGTATGTGTAGATATGTGTGTGCATATGTTTATATATATAGATGAATATGTGTGTGTGTACGTAAATGTATATATATATATATATGCATATATATATGCACACACACAGACATATATATATATACATACATGCATACATATATATATATATATATATATATATATATATATATATATATATATATATATATATATATATATATATATACTTGACATTCACGTGACCCCGTGGGTAAGAATTGTTGTCACAATTTATTCTACTTTGATTTAATTTGAAAATGTATAAATCTGACATATCTTTCCAGAACTAAGCACCCTTTTCAATAACTTTGCAAATTAATTTGCGATACCACAATAGCCGTTTACCATTGCTTTTTGGTTGGTAGCGACATTGGTCTTCATTGATATTTGGGTGGCAATACACCCGTTAAGGCCCCAGTCTTATTTGTCCAGTGGAGGTCTGGTTAGTGCTTTCTGTCCTCGGTCTTTTCATACTCCTTAAACTTCCTCATTTATTTAGTGTGAAACATGTTTATGGTGATACTAAAAATGACAAAATAGCGGGTGTGCCTTAATTTACAATTCTACAATTTCTGTTTTTATGATTCCATGTTGTGTTGTTTTGTGTTTTACCTCTATAGCAGTTTTTAGATGTCCGGCTACATCATGTGTATAAGTTTCCGTATTCAATGTTTTTCCTTAGTATTTTATCTGATTTCATTATTTTAATCCATCGTATCTTCTCAGGCAGTTCTCTGATTCCAATCTCTCATTCTTTTTTCGAAGGTTTCGGCTCTGTTCATAGTGTTCCTATTTGTTTTCTTAACTCTCTTCATCTCCAATATACCTTGAGCGCTTTGGCTAGTTCAGTGTATTTTCTCTGCTTCTCTGTGTCCTTCATCCTCATTCTGTCATCTGCTGGAACAGCAACATCAAAAATATGACAGAACTTTTCCTTCTTCTTTACTATTATGACATCCAGTCTTCTTGCTTGGATTAGTTTATCTACTTGTATATGCATGTCTCTTGGGATTTTGTGACTTTCATTTTCAAGTACTATTGCTGGTGTGTGCTTGTACCAATTATCTGGGTGTTCAAGATAATTTCATGTGTATCGCTAGGTGTCTCAGAAACTGACCTTACGAATGCGTGAAATATATTGAATAATTCCACCCCCGTCTTTCCAAGCTTATAACTACTCGAAAAATGTAATTTGTTTCAATAAAAGGAGAAAGGACCAAGGTTTCATTTAAAGACAACAAACAACAAAAAAACAAAAAACGTGCTTTTAACAAAAAAAAAAAAAAGAAGGTTTTAAACTTCGGACTTTACACGTAAATGAAAAAAAAAACACTTCTTTTTTTAATTAGAATATATTATTTATAAATCTTTTTATCTTCAATTTGTGATATATAAAACTTTGGTGAGTAAATTAATTATTTACTTTTTAATAGACATTTCAAAAACTTACTAGTTCACCTAAATTTTAAAGTTAAATGAATTCATTTTAAAACTCCCTTGAGAGATTAACGTTAGTTTTCTGAGATTATTACAAAGATAATTAGTAAAGTCCTAAGATTGAATTAAATAAAAAAAAAGCAATTGTTTTTACAAAAAATAAAAATAAGAATAATTAGCTAACAAAAGCGAGAGATTCTGGCGTCGCACAATGAAAACAAACGAAAAGTTGTATCAAGCAAAGATTAGATACCCCGTAACAAAAGACGAAGATTGTTGAACATTTCAAGTGACACCGGTTGTTCGACCTTGACATTGACGTTGGTTGTTTGTAAACACGTCAAATAGCAGACATGGTCGAATGTTCGCGAGCAAGATTTAAAAAAAAATATATTTACAAAAATATTATCAATATAACTTTTGTATTATTTAAAAGAAAGGGAAAATAAATGAGTAATAATGTTTTAATTTTTTTTCCTCGTAGAAAATAATTAAACTACGTGACGAAAATCGTGTTTAAATAATTAGCGCTTTAAAATAACGTTCCCGTGTAATAGGCATTTCGAACGTGAAAAGATACCTATGTTTAATAAATCTAGTAAAAATCAAATAATTGTCGGATTTTCGTGAAATTTTCTATACTTATCCATTTTAAAATGAAATCTATATATATAAAAGCGTAAATGTGTGTATGTATGTATGTATGTATGTTCGCTTTTTGTGTATGTCTGTAAAAGGCTTTTTTCGCTGGCCTTTTCCTTCTTAAAACTTTTTATATCACGTCTAAATGATAATATATATGAGTAACGAACAAGGGTCGCCTGTCTATTTAATTTGCCCGACTTTCACGCGTTATTTTTTCCCAGATTTTTAGAGCGTCCCGTGTATCTTTCGCTTTTCAGTATAAACAAGCGAAAACTGGCTTGCAGCCGCGTCATGTTTCAAGGTCAAACGTCACGCCACCTAAGGTTCTCGCAACCGTTAATTTCATTTTATAAACGTTGAATTAAGAGGTTTTTCATTCATTTTCTCTCGTGGCCGAGATGGCTGGGTGCCAGGTTATTTTTCCATTTCGTTTCCATCTCCACGCCAAATGTTCGGAGTTCAAGTATACTTTCCTACTAAAACTTTTTTTTTTCTTTTACACCTCCAAACAGCTAGCCAACGTTTTTTTTTTTTTTTTTTTTTTTTAAACGGGGTTCTTTTGATCACCTCCCCAGCAAACACACCTACAAACATCCGGGCCACGCCGGGTACCCTCCGCAAGTTACATATAAAATGCAGTCTTCGTAATATATACAAGGGAAAATATATTTTAATGCATGCCCCCCCCCCCATTTATTGTTTCGAAATTTGAACACAAAATATTTAAATCTATCGTAATTTCTATTTATTATGAAACGGAGGAGTACAATAAGTAAATAACTATTTATCTTTTAAAAATGTAAATACTCCTATTAAACAAAAACTTACCTTGAAGTAGCAATTAAAATAATGATATAAATTTAATGTTATTATGTTTTTTAAATAGTATTTTTCTAACAAATATATTCTATAATCAGGTGAATTGGCAAGAAAAAAAAATCCTAAAAAATTAATTAATTTTTAAAAGATTAAAACGATTACAATTCCATTATTTCAACATGTTCCGTTACAAACATAGATTTTTAATTAATTGTGTTTATTTTTTTTTTTTTTAAATATTAAGTGTTAATATAAACATAATTCTTGCTAGCTATTTTACCGCCCAAATGAAACCTATTTAAAAATATGATTGCACAAGTATTAGACATTTTACAGACGACTCTTATATTTGTTTGTCTCTTTTTACGGAACAAAAGTATGGACGCCGGTAGTTAACCAAATGAACACTCGTACATATTTAGTAAAACCGTATTTCATATTTAATATACAAACGTTTATAATATTATTACTCATTAAACTATAAATCTTTAAACCTAACAAAATTATAACAAAGATTAATTATTAATTGCAATTTGAAGAAGATAAACAAAGATTTTAAAAAAATCATTAATTCGCTCCTGCTTTTTCATAGTTCGTATTGTTAACACAAGTCGGACGTCACGGAATCATGCGTTCCTTTTTTTTTCATATCCATTTGGCAGTGCCTAGAGAACGTTTGTATAATTTTTACTATTTTTTAATTTAATTATTTTGTGTATTCCTCCTTTCATAATTTTAATTGTTTTATTTATTTTTATTTTTCAAGATTATATAAAAATTATGTTATGCTGAAAATAACACATTAATTCATGCAAGGAAAATATCAGAATCTTACAAAAATATTATGCTAAATATAATTTAAATAAATGAGGAAATATGTTTTGGAATTATAATTTTTGCGTGAAAATATTAAACAAACTACGCTTAATTCAATGATAATATCTTTAATTCGTGACATTAATTTTCTTCAAGTTATATGGATTTCGTTAATACGAACTTTAGGGGCTTTTTCGTAATTTTACTGAAAAAGAAATTGTAAAAATATACTGTTACAATTTACGATGTTTTATTTTCATAAAACAGCAAAAATAAATGTATTTTTTTTTTTTTTACTACTGAAAACTTACTTTAGTAAAGGTGATTTTTGTTTGTTTTTGTTTAAACAAAATAATAATCGATTTCCACTAAGATTTAAATGAAAATAATGAGTGCAATATATTCCGTGATCACTATTTGATAAATAAGTTTCATTAAAATTGCTTATTATTTTGATATATTTTTTTTTTTTAATTTTAAAGTAAGGGAGGTTATTAATTTTGCACGTACCTAGACATAATTTTTTTCCCCAAATTTAACCTCCTCAGAATTTATTTCGCTATCAACCTCAGCTTCCTTCGCGTCTTATTATTGTAAACATATGTAGTGACAGCTATTAATTGTCTATTTTCATTTTAATAAAGGTGCGAAAGAAAAGCCGTGTATTAGAAGATACATGATATATTAATTTTTCTAAATCTAAGGGAGACAATTCAATTAAGAGTTTGCTCCCTTGAATAATAATTATTTTGAAATTTGGAGTAGTTTCATACATTTTGCATCGTTCAAAAAGCATACGACACAACACCACCACCACCACCAACAACAACAACAACAACAATAACAACAACAACAACAACAACAACAACAACAACAACAACTACTACTACTACTACTACTACTACTACTACTACTACTACTAATAATAATAATAATTGTTATTTTACTGGCTTAAGATGGCTGCAATTTAAACAACATTACTTTAAACAAATTATTTTCAATTTTAGAACAATTTGGTTTAATAATTTTAATGATACATGTAAAAAATATTTTTTTTCTGTTAGCTGAACTATGAACCTGTACTGTTCTAAGAGATCCACCCATATAGACTTTGTGTTCTACCTTTGGAGAAGGTATGAGTATATTTCTAACAACCTAACGGAAAATGCCGATGGGGCCAGTGAGGCATTTTTGCATGCCTCAAGGGCGGTGCATTATTATGTAAAAATTTCCGATCTTGCCGTGGGATGAAAATACATTTTATGATGTTGTTTTAGCTGTTTCTAAATGAAAATGTTCACAAGGACTGCATGGGGAAGTCAGTTCGTTGGAAACTCTGGTAATGACGACACTTTGCACATGCAGACAAATGGTATTATATTTATACTCTATCTTGAACATTCGGCTTAGAATCTGGTTAGGATTGGCATATAAATATTAATATTAACATCAATATTTATACAGGCTTTAAGTTTATTATTCAATTTTAAGCTTGAAAACATTTTTGAATATATATATATATATATATATATATATATATATATATATATATATATATATATATATATATATATATATATATATATATACACACACACACTTGTGCCCGATATTATTCATACCCCTCGGATCTTTGAGATTTCTATAAGAATATTGCTCAAACCAGAAGGTAGACAATATTAAAGGGATTTCAAACAATAAATCAAGCATAAGCATTTAATTTAAACTCAACAAATAAATAAATTATGCAAGTTTGAAACATTATACAAAGAAAAACAATAATGGCACTAGTTCAAAATTATTCATACCTCTCTTACATAGCATGCCCTTTATTCTTAATAACTGCCTGTAACCGTTTTGGATATTTATCAACAAGGTTTTTACAAGCATCAACACTGATTTTTGACCATTCTTCAATGCAGTATTTCTCCAAATCCCTCAAATTTCTAGGTTTCCGCTTTTTAACTTCAGTTTTCAATATATGCCAGAAATTTTCGATAGGGTTCAGGTCGGGACTCTGGCTAGGCCATTCCAAAACATTAATTTGATTATCCTCAAACCATTTCTTGACTATTTTTGCAGTAGGTTTTGGATCATTATCCTGTTGAAGGGCCCAGTTTGGTCATAAATGGAGCTTCTCCGCATCCTGTCTAATGTTTTTCTGGAGTATCTCCAAATATTGCTCCTTCTTCATGGTTCCATCTATCTTGACCAAACTACCTGGACCACTAGCCGAAAAGGAGCCCCAAAACATTAGGCTACCACCACCATGTTTACGTGGGTATGGTGTTCTTTGGGTTGTAAGCTTCTCCTTTCTTCCTCCAAACGTAAGAAGCATCCATATGGCCAAACAATTCAATTTTTGTTTCGTCAGTCCACAAAATACTTGAGAAAACGGACTCTGGAGGATTCGCATGGGTCCTAGCAAACTTTAGACGTGCTGCAAGGTGTTTTCCGGTGTGCAATGGGGTCCTTCTTGGTCTTCTTCCTTTCAGACCATTTTCATGCAGAGTCCTTTGCAATGTTTGCCTTGATATTTTTATGCCAGAAGACTCCAGATTTTCTGAAATGTCCTTAGTAGTGGTGGTTGGATTTGCATTAACACTTCTTACAATATTCCTGGTGGCTCTAGCAGACAGTTTCCTTTTCCTTCCTCTACCAATCAAGTTGTTTGTTGTGTGGTGGCTCTGGAATTTTTTGATGATGCTCTGTACTGTTGCTTTAGGGACCTAAAATTTCTTGGAAATTGACTTGTAACCTAAACCATCCTTATGTGAATTCACAATTTTATTCCTAAGATCATTACTAAGCTCTTTTTTCTTCCCCATTCTAATAATTTTTATTCTTTTATTGGTTTTCAGTTGATATCATTTTAATTTCTGAAAAATGCAAAAAACGAAATGAAATTAATCAAAGGTTGTATAAAAGCATTCAAAATAAGAATCAAACAGGAAACGAACAGTCAGAAACTCGATTAATACTGAAAAAATAAGGGGGTATGATTATTTTTGAACATTGCAGATTTTATAAATAGCTGTATATTTCTTTTATTACAAGTATCCCGAGATTTTAAAATGACGAAAATGATCAGAAGAGGTTTATTAAGAATATGTATCAATATGGACGTAAACAATAAATTCTTACAAAGTTACACCTAATAAAATCAATTTTCAAGGGGGGGGGTATGAATAATATCGGGCACAAGTGTATATATATATATATATATATATATATATATATATAAGATGCAGTACATCGAAACCCACTTTGGGTCTGGCGTTGTCTGTTTTCGAGGCAATTGCTCGATTCTATCTAATTCTTGGTTCTATCTTTATCGTGAAAGGTGTATGTGAACGGGTATATATATATATATATATATATATATATATATATATATATATATATATATAATCAAGATAAGACACTAATTAGAAATCAGATTAAAGTTCCTGATAGATATTACTTGAAGTAATACTTTCACGGCGATCCTAAGCCAAAAAGGAGAAGCTCAATATTTAAGCATAGAGCAATATATAAGTTAAGTGGTTGTATTTAAATTCTGAAAAAGCAACATATAGACACATATCTTCGAATGAAGAATTTAGTGTTTGACGTTATATATATATATATATATATATATATATATATATATATATATATATATATGTGTGTGTGTGTGTGTGTGTGTGTGTGTGTATTAAAAAATATGTGTGTGTGTGTGTGTGTGTGCGTGTGTGTGTGTGTGTGTAGTGGATAAATGACAAAATACTATATTCCAAAGTTCATGATGTTGCCTATGTTATAATTCATCCATTTATTTCAGTTGACATTAACTATTCTTGACAGTATCTGTTTCGTAGCGCAAAATTAATAATATAATCATTATATCAATCAGTGATTGATATAACAATTATTGTTTGATATAATAATTAAGTGGTTGATTTTACGCTGCAAAACAGATTCTGTCAAGAATTGTTAATGTCAACTGAATTAAAGGAATAAATTATAAGATAGTTAACATCATGAACTTTGGAATGTAGTGGTTTGTCATTTATCCACCATATTGCTCTGGAATTATATTGAGCTTCTTAAATAAAGATTGGCATATATTATAAGAAAATATATTTCCGCAGAAATATATATATATATATATATATATATATATATATATATATATATATATATATATATATATATATATATACACGCATGAGCAAAAAAAAAAAAAATGTGCCAAGAGTGAAAAAAGAAAGAAATCGATTGTTCAATATTTTTCCATGATTTTTTTTTAAATTTTAACTGAAAATTTCTATTTTGTAGATCATTATTATTATAGCATATAATAATAAGTGAAAAAATAATCCTAACAATGGTAATACCGCATCTTGGCGAGGATATAAACAACCGAATTGCAGGATTAAGGCGGTCTGAAATGACTTACAAGCAGATTTTTGATATTTTAAGCAAAGAAAAGGTGAAAACATCTCTTTCTGTAGTGAAGCGAATTGGTCAACTGTTCGAAGTCGAACGCTTGGTAAAAGGGAAATTTGGATCTGGTCGCCCTAGAGCATCCACTTTGAAGGACGACCACAGTCTTAAATTAACTGTTTTGAAGGATCGAAAGAAAACATATGTTGACCATTGCAAAGAATTTAAGCAGGGGCTCGAAAATCTCTTTCTTGATATACAATATCTAGATGAATAAGAGAAATAGTATTTTCCCCTAAAAGGCGTGCAAAGAAGCCATTTTTATCTAAGAAGAACATCAATGATAGAAAGAGATGTTTCTCGGTTTATGGCAAGAAAGATACAGACTGGTTCAGGAATGTTTTCCGGTTAGATAGAATCAAGATTTTGTCTTGTTAGTGATGCTCCCAATACTCCTGAACGGTGCACTCGAAGAACTGGAGCACAATTTTCGCCAAGATGTATAAACAACGGCAGTTAAACACGGGGATGGAGGGATAATGATATGAGGAACATTTACTGCAGCAGGAGTTGGGAAACTTATTACTCGTGGAAAGTCAATCAATGTCAAGGAATACATTCGAATGTTAGAAACAGGACTGTTACTTAGTATCCAGAAGCTGGGAGTGTCACAGAACATCATTTTTCAGAATGATAATGCCTCTGCACACACTGCTAAAGTCACAAAAAACTGTTTTTCTGATCATTCAATTGATGTGATATTTTGATCAGGTTTAAGCCCCGATTTAAACCCAATAGATAATATTTGCTCCATAATATCTCATGCATTGGTCGGGAGAACTTTTGAGAACAATGACAAACTGTGGGAAACTGTGCAAAGCGAGTGGAATAGCATCTCCGCTTCACAGTGTTCCACTTTGGTTGAGAACATGTTTAAAAGGATTTACCTTATGAAAAAATCAAACGGGAATGCGATTCCATCCTAAGCATTTATTAAAGTAAATGTTTTGTTCTGTGTTATTAGTCTCATTTAAGTTTCCTTGTTTTATTATTTTTGTTCAATATAGCTTTTAGTGCAATAAAATGTGCAAAATGTGTTTGTCCCATCTTTTTGGCTCACGAGTATATATATATATATATATATATATATATATATATATATATACTCGTGAACAAAAAAATGGGGCAAACATATATATATATATATATTATGATATAAAGCTGAACGTGTGTGTGTCTGTGTGTGTGTGTGGTCACGAAGAGCCTCCTATATGTTTGACTATTTTAAAAAAACTGATTGCATATAATGATACAATATGTATCGAGGATCAGGAATGGGTATGTTTGATCTGGCAGAACGGTGGTTCATAAAAATTATGGGGTCTGCGTTCGCGCCTAGCCCCCAAAGTATAGAAATAAAAAATTTAAAAAAAAAACATTTACAAGGGTTTTTGATATAGATGTACGTAGGAATACTTTGATAAGTATGTTTCAACTTAAATAGGGATGGTACAATAGAATTATGGGGTCTGTGTTCGTGCCTGTACTCCATGAAAATATGGCACAAACTTTAACAAAGACTTTTCATATCTATTTGCGTAAGTATACTTTGATAATTATGTTTCAGTTTAAAGAAATATGGTATAATAAAATTATTGGGTGTTCGTTCGCGCCTGACCTACATAGAATGTAAATATGTCACAAAGTTTAACAAGGTTTTTTAAAAAGTGCGAGGCTCTATAATAATACATTAACTTTGATCTTAATTCACGTTAGCGTTTATTTTTTTTTTAGCTGAATCATATTGTGTCGAATAAATTCACCTCATAAATTCACGTTCTTATTAAAGTGAAAGTAAAAAAAAAGTCGGAACTTTAAACAATTCTCGACACAAATTTTGCATAACTCTGTTTTTTTCCTTCTCCACTTGCACGTGGCACTCTTTCAAAAATAGATAAATAAGAAAAATAAGAACGTTACTTGTTATCGTGTAAAAGAAGGAAAAAATCCTGCTCACGTGATTACGTATCTTTTAAAAACATTATCATAAACTTTATATATATATATATATATATATGTTTAAGCTTTTTTTGTCAGTGTACTAGAAGGAATTCAGTGAATTACAACCCTTTCTGCGTGTTCTTTACCTTACAATACTACAACCCTGAATCTGACGGCGCAATACTACACCGTTCAATACTGTAAAACTGAAACGAAGATGTTTTGCTTGAAAAGGGCGCCATTTTCTTCTTATGCATATTTATATCGATTCTTTGCTTAAAAAAAACTAAATAATTACCTGTTTACTTTTTTAATATTCCATTTTCATTTTTCGGATTATTTTACTAAAGCCAGTAAAGCTTTATTATTTTTCAAAACTGTTTTTGTTTCTTTATTTTTCGATATTTCGTCTATATTATTTAATAAGAGTGTTTAGCAGAAAAGCCAGCAAACGACTACCCGAAAATATAAATATACAAGAAATAAACTTTACCATAGTCAATAAAAGTTCACTTCATGTTTTTTTTTGTTTTGAAATAGTTTTTAATGCTCTTTACTTTAAATAATTTCAGCGAACCGAAATTAAAACCAAATTTGAGGCGATAGTTTATAATGCTCTTTACTTGAAATAATTACAGAGAACCGAAATTAAAACGACATTTGAGGCGATAACTACTTAAATTAATTTTTATATAAACTACACATGCCATAATCGAATATTACACAAGCACAAAATAACGGAAAACATTAAAATATGTTTATAAATATTCCTTACGTTGACGGAACTCTCTTAAATTGTTAACACAGAATGCTCAGGTGCTCTCCTTCAAATTGAAAACGGGGCTCCCCATTTCAAAGTCGCTGCCATTTTGATTTTTTTTTAAAAAACCGGTTCGTGATTTAAAAAAAAATACAAACTACTTAAAAATACAAACCAATGAACTTTTCTACTATAAAAGTAACTTTTATTGACTATGGTAAAATTTATTTCTTGTATATTTATATTATATATATATATATATATATATATTCTCTTTGTAAGGAAACATCATTTTGTTGGTCACTCTTGGCTACGGATGGAAACAAAGTTGATATAAAAAAATATATGTTCGCGAAAATTATCTTTACTTTCATCATATTTTGCTGAGGGTAAAATTGTTGAGTATCAAACCTATCTCTTTACAATCCCCTCCTTTTCATAACCTATCATACTTTCATCAATCACAGTCCATTTTCTGTAGGCTGTTTTTGAACCCAGTCAACGACGGGTACATCTGCTAGTATATATATATATATATATATATATATATATATATATATATATATATATATATATATAACTACTTCATTTACTCACATAAATTTAATATACGAAAGTATAGATTTATGCGTAAACTTTAAGTATTTACTTCAAAAGTGCTCAATACGTAGGTAGAGCTAGTTAGTAATTTATAAAATATATATGGCGATTAAGCTACTCTGAATATTCTGCGTTTCATCCACTGTAGAATTCGTCAGGCTTATGCGCGAATTTTGTGGTTGCTTCTTGTTTTTATATATGTTGAGGATTTCTAGTTAGCCAATCAGCTTTCTAGTATCCACCGCGCCCCCTCCTATCAGCCAATGGCCATGCATTTTATCGAACAAAGGATCTGTTTTAGAACTAGGTTAGTGGTTTAAGGTAGATCTTTTCCCTCCTTTTTTATTATATATGAATATACCTATGTGTACACACACACACATGCACGCACATATACACATATATATATATATATATATATATATATATATATATATATATATATATACGTGATCGTTTATGTATATTCATGTTTATTTAATTTATTTATTTGTTTGTTTTCTATTGTTATTGTTAGTTTTAAAGCTATTTTGTATCGCTATCCTAGAGTGAGTTTTATTTTGTGAACACAGTTGTTGGCTATTTCTCGTCTACAGTTTAATAGATTTTGAGGTTCTTTAAAGTACAGGATAGAAAATTTTTCATGGAGGCATAATTTACATGGGTCGTCTAAGTGTCTGCATGTGGTAGCTTGTCTCATTATTTTCCATTCGACTACCGGCGAATATCCGCTTTCTTTGAGTTCCCAGTATTTATTCGCTAGTGTTGTTTTTATACGGTGTTTTTTTATTTTTGAACGTACTTTTGTAGTCATAGTATCGGGTTTTAAAATCTAAGGAAGTCATGCCTATGTAATATTTCTTGTTATTCGGGTTTTCTTTCGCAAATATTGTTGCTTGATAAACTACACTTTTTGTTAGGCATTTATTCTGGACTGGGCAAATTGTGCGGCGTCTACAATTGCATTTATCTTGTTCTTTATTATTATTATTATTATTATTATTATTATTATTATTATTATTATTATTATTATTATTATTATTATTATTATTTATGGTATGGTTGTTCTTGTCCGAGGTTGGTTTGTTATTATTATTATTATTATTATTATTATTATTATTATTATTATTACTATTATTATTATTATTATTATTATTATTATTATTATTATTATTTCTGCTAGTGTTGGTTTTATTTCTGTCATGGTGTCTACTTTTTTATTGTTTTTTTTGTTGTTTACATTGTTTTCATTTAGTATTTTGTTATTATGTGCTTTAATTATCATCTCTAAATTTTCGCAACAACTGTAAGATAACCATTGAAGATTTTGTGTAAGGGGTTGGTTGCGAGAAAGTGTTTTTGAATAAGATCTAGAAATTTCAGTTCTAATAAATAACAATAACCAATGGATAAAAACTAAAATGAAAAATTCGTTCGATTTGGCGATGGGTGCCAGAGGCTCTGCAGAAGCATCAGATCTTGTGGGATTATTCATTCTATATACCCTCACAAACATATTCGATACTACGGATATCGGCCTATATAGAGATGACGGACTAGCTATAATAAAAAAAACTCCAACAAAGTCAAGGGAGAAAACTTTAAGGAAATCATATACAAAGAAATGAAAAAATTAGGCCTAAAAGCGGACGTATCAGCTAACATAAAAATAACAAACTTCCTGGACGTCACGTTAAACTTAGATAAAAACACATATGAACCATACTTAAAAGATAACGCTACTCCAATTTACGTAAACCCTAAGTCCAACCACCCACCATCAATTATAAACACATTCCTAACTCGATCGTAAGTAGACTCAGTAATAACTCAAGCGATGAAAATGCATTTAACAGGTCAACCAATATCTACGAAACAGCCCTAAAAAATAGTGGATACAAAAATATCGATATCAAATATATGCAACAAAACACCAACAACTATAATAAAAGTAAAAATAGAAGAAAAAGAACTATAATTTGGTATACGGCCCCATACAATCAAATGTTAAAAACAAAACTTGGCAAGAAATTTTTAGATCTTATTCAAAAACACTTTCCCGCAACCAACCCCTTACACAAAATCTTCAATAAAAATACCCTGAAGTTACCTTACAGTTGTTGCGAAAATTTAGAGATGATAATTAAAGCACATAATAACAAAATACTAAATGAAAACAAGGTAAACAACAACAAAATAAACAATAAACAATAGACACCATGACAGAAATAAAACCAACACTAGCAGAAATAATAATAATAATAATAATAATAATAATAATAATAATAACAAACCAACCTCGGACAAGAACAACCATACCATAAATAATAATAATAATAATAATAATAATAATAATAATAATAATAATAATAATAATAATAATAATAAAGAACAAGATAAATGCAATTGTAGACACCGCACAATTTGCTCAGTCCAAAATAAATGCCTAACAAAAAGTGTAGTTTGTCAAGCAGCAATATTTGCGAAAGAAAACCCGAATAACAAGAAATATTACATAGGCATGACTTCCTTAGATTTTAAAACCCGATAATATGACCACAGAAGTACGTTCAAAAATAAAAAAAAACACCGTATAAAAACAACACTAGCGAATAAATACAGGGAACTCAAAGAAAGCGGATATTCGCCGGTAGTCGAATGGAAAATAATGAGACAAGCTACCACATGCAGATACTTAGACGACCCATGTAAATTATGCCTCCATGAAAAATTTTCTATCCTGTACTTTAAATAACCTCAAAATCTATTAAACATTAGACGAGAAATAGCAAACAACTGTGTTCACAAAATAAAACTCACTCTAGGATAGTGATATAAAATAGCTTTAAAACTAACAATAACAATAAAAAACAAACAAATAAATAAATTAAATAAATATGAATATACATAAACGATCACACATATATGTATGTATATATATATATATATATATATATATATATATATATATATATATATATATATATGTGTGTGTGTGTGTGTTTGTGTGTGTGCATGTGTGTGTGTGTACACATAGGTATATTCATATATATAAAAAAGGAGGGAAAAGATCTACCTTAAACCACTAACCTAGTTCTAAAACAGATCCTTTGTTCGATAAAATGCATGCCCATTGGCTGATAGGAGGGGGCGCGGTGGATACTAGAAAGCTGATTGGCTAACTAGAAATCCTCAACATATATAAAAACAAGAAGCAACCACAAAATTCGCGCATAAGCCTGACGAATCCTACAGTGGATGAAACGCAGAACATTCAGTGTAGCTTAGTCGCCATATATATATTTTATAAATTACTATATATACATGAGCTGTGATCCAGCGAAACAGTACTGTATGTGGATGACTATAATGCTTTCTATCTAGGGTTGAGCAAACTGAGAATTGATATACAAACATGCATAAGCGTATTAAGCGATGCTCTTTGTGTAAACAAATAGAGCTTAGGCATTTGGACAATGTCATATTTATATTAATTCACTACCCAGCATAGCAGCAGCTATATATATATATATATATATATATATATATATATATATGTATGTATATATATATATATATATATATATATATATATATATATATATATATATATATATATATATCTGTTTAACTCATGTCCAGGTAATCTAAATTTTTCATGTGGATAAAGTCAGGTGCAAAGTCGGTTTTTAATGTAGTGAAAACCGGAAGATAAACTCTGAATATTTCTTTTGATTTGAAAACAACTTCCAGTTAATATAAAATAGGTATATCAAAGTAAATTTACATCAATTTAAAAATGAAATATATTTTACTTGTTTTGCATTATTGAATAACGCGTTATAATTCTCAGTATTAAACGATATAAATAATATTAAAGGGAGATAATTACGTTTCACGGATCACCGGATTGAAATTTGTATTTTAAAATAAATATTTTATAATATATCATATTTAAATTAACTACTACTCGATTAACTGAAGAACGTCATAATTATTCCTCAGAAAAATATAGTCTTATATACATTTACTGAATTTATTTGCTTAAATGCAATCAATTTCACCGGTTTACATAGTTAGAAAAACCCTTATCTAAGTCCTAAATTATTTCCCAATGTAAAGTAATTTCCTCAAATACCGACAAAAGTTATGGGAGAAATATATTATGTGATTATAACGCTGTTTTATTTTAATCGTTTTCCCACCTTTTTTTTCTCCCCGTAAATTGAACAAAACGCAATTTTAATCGCTTTTTCATTCTTTGTTTTACAAATTCCCTCGATGCAGCTTTGAGAAGCGAGGGTCGAAACAGGTCAGCTGGCTCCCCATTTTTCTTTCTTTCCTCTCCTGTTCTCCTTTCCCCCCCTTTTTTTGGAGAGAAGATTAAAGGAATATATATATATATATATATATATATATATATATATATATATATATATATATATATATATATACAAATTTACTTTTAATCATGAATCATAAAAGTCGTCCCTTCCTAATTGCAATATTTAAATTTTGTGTCCCTAAAAACATTATGGAATATTTGTAGATGAGGTACAATTCGAGTGTAATTAAGAAATTAAACTCTATTCTAAAAACTAGAAGTAAAATTAGATCGACGCAAGATATTATAATATTCTTAGATTCTTGTGTTAATAATAATGTGTGTCCTTCGTTTATTTTATTTAAAATAAAAAAGCGCATTTACAACCTGGACACAAAATCGAGAATGCGTTTATCCATGAGTTTTGGGATAAACTAGCATTGAATTTAGAGAAATATAAGAGTGAAAATGTTCAAGTATTGAGGGACGTAGTTAGCAATCTCTCGTGGTTTGATAAGGTTCGCTTTGCACGATATGTTGCAAGAACAAGATATAAAAAAATAGTTTTAAATCAAATAACAAATTGCAGCACTTAATATATAAAAGGTTTGGGTGTACTACCAACCCAAATATTGGAAGTACCGTTCTTAATTTATCTTCCCATGACTTGTCACCTTCAGAATTAATTGTACTTGATCATGGGTTAGATTTTTGTATTCCTTTGCCCGGTGTTAAACGGGAAGAGGTATTTTCGGAATTTGAAATCCTCAATGCCCATGCGGAGAGACTTGCACCAGTCTTTGAAACCAAAACTAGGGATCTCAAGGCAAAATTGAATGATCTTGCTCACAGTTACGCCAGTACACCAGTGTCGCATTCTGAGTTTAAATGGCGCAAGGAGCATTTTGCAGTTATTAAAACCCTACGACAAGACCCATCATTAGTCATTACTAGGCCAGATAAAGGGTCAGGGGTGGTTATACTAAATCATCATGAGTACGTTGACAAAAATGTCAGTAATACTAGATAACAAAGACAAATTTGAAAAATTGGGCCCTGTCGCAACTCATGAATCAATCGCCTCCTTCGAAACCAAATTTCAAAAGAAACTGGATCTTTGACATTTTACAACCTGTTTTACAACATTATAGTAAATATTGTCTTAAAGATTCATTTTATTTTGCTGATTTTATTAAAAAGTCTAAGATTGTTAATAGATTTATGTGCTCTTATAGCATTAGCAAACTTTTTACTTGTGCCCCTGTTTTGAAACTATAGACATCCGTGCAGATGTTTTATATCGGAGCCGCGTATCACCTCCTCCTATTCCTGAAAACATCTTTATTGAACTTTCTTTCCTCTCCTGTCCCCCTTTTCCCCCCTTTTTTGGAGAGAAGATTAAAGGAATATATATATATATATATATATATATATATATATATATATATATATATATATATATATGTACAAATTTATAATCAATTAGTGGTTATCCCCTTTTGACCGATAAAGTTTTTTTTAAATTTAAATGTCATTTAAAAAAAAGGCAGTTACCTCCCTTTCTAAATTAATTATAATTTTAAATTCAAATATAACGTTCCAACGATAATAAACTAGCAATAATAAATTTATAAGCTTTTTATTTAAAGTAATAGAAATAATTATTCCAACCATTCAGAAAAAAAAAACTTTTAACAACATGCCAAGAAGTAGATGGACTGAAATAAAATAACAAACTTTAAAAACGGGCGGAAAAAGGTATATATATATATATATATATATATATATTAATAGAAAATAACTTTTCTACCCTATTTTTTATTTTTATTTTATTTATGAACATGAAAATTAGTAACCTTTTTTTCTTTATTATTTTTTAAAAATACTTCCAGGAATATCTGCCTTAATACGAAAATGCTAGTTTATATTGGTGTCTTGACAACCCCCACTGTAAATGTAAAAAAATGTTTTTATCAAATTATTGTTCAAGACATATTGTCTATTTCAATATAAACACCGTTTCCAAAACGATCGTACCAGCTATTGATTTTGTTTGTTTTTTTTCTTTTGAAACCGATTTTTAATTCAAAATGATGAATCATTTTACTCAATATATATATATATATATATATATATATATATATATATATATATATATATATGTGTGTGTGTGTGTGTGTGTGTGTGTATTAGGACAATGTAGTTTCTATTTGATTCTTTCCCTGTTTTCTTCTACTTATCCTGCCATATTTCTATTTCCTATATTTGTCTTAATCGTTAATTATCCCCGACCTTAGCTACGTTGAGCGAGGTTCAAAACTGTTCACTTTAGCTTTTATTTTTTAATCTATCATGTATTAAATTGTGCTCCGTTAAAAAAAAAAAATATATATATATAGTAATTTATAAAATATATATGGCGATTAAGCTACACTGAATATTCTGCGTTTCATCCAACTATAGGATTCGTCAGGCTTATGCGCGAATTCTGTCGTTGCTTCTTCTTTTTATACATGTTGAGGATTACTAGTTGGCCAATCAGCTTTCTAGTATCCACCGCGCCCCTTCCTACCAGCCAATGGGCATGCATTTTATCAAACAAAGGATCTGTTTTAGAGCTAGGTTAGTGGTTTGAGGTGGCCGTTCCCCTTCTTTTTTTTATATATACACATAAATATACCTATGTGCACACAATAATAACTAGCTCTACCTACGTATTGAGCACTTTTGAAGTAAATACTTAAAGTTTACGCATAAACCTATACTTTCGTATAGTAAATTTATGTGAATAATTGAAATAGTTATATATATATATATATATATATATATATATAAATATATATATATATATATATATATATGGGGGGGGTGCTAGAATAGGTTGATTTTTTTTTAAATATCAGAAAAAATAATATCCCGAAAGTTATAAAAACATATAGAACATTGACTACAAGAAATAAAGAAAAATGCCCCCAGCAAAAAAAAAAAAAATAATAATAATACACCAAACATTTTTACAAAAAAATAATAAAAACACAAGAAAACAAAAAGAAATGTTTTTATTTGTTACTACACACTATGTTACAAAAAAATAAATTATTTTTTTATTGTATTCCCAGTTTCCATTGCAATATGATGTTTTGTTTTTTTTTAATCATGGCGCGTTCTTTTTTTTCTAGCGTTTTAAATTTTGATCAGCGGTTGTCATATTCCAGTTTACGTAAGCTGCCGGATTATGCCGAAGCAATATCCACGAAGAAGCTGGTAATTTTCTGCATAATTACCTAATCTTTATATATTTTATTTAGTAATAAAAAAATGGTGTTCATGCTCCTGTCTTAGCATTTTTCTATGTTCTTCTATGGGGGTTTTAATTGTTTTTCTTTTTCTTGCTGTATATCTGTAGCTATTAAAGAAACAATTTCACACCTCTAAATATTCACAGGAAAATACATCGATAAAATCACAAAATGTTGGAGAAAAAAACACGTATGCACTGTGCCAGATTAACATGAAACGAATCGTAAATAAATATAAAGTATTCGGAATTAAAGTAACCACAGACCTCAAAGCATTCATCGCCCTAAAACGATTTGGCTGGTGCTTGAAAGGCGACGCTAAGCAAACACAAATCAAGTTTACTATTCATTGGCAATGGAACAGGACATTCTTCATCAAAGGAAACAGCCAAAGAAGGCGTTCGCTTGCTAAACAAATTCATCTCATGATAACAACGGTACAAAGAACTCAATCTACTTAAATAATAAAACAAAAATATTCGGCACTCTCTTCTTAAAAATGTGTCGAGGCTTTTCTATGTTTCCAGAAAGAATTCATATCAATAAATTAATACGTGAATTTGTATGTCTGATTAATTTTACGGTAAGAATAAACACACACACACACACACACACACACACACACACACACACACACACAATCACACACACACAATCACACACACACACATATATATATATATTTATATGTATGCATGTATATGTATGTATATAAGCAACGTGTAGCCTAGTCAGGACTAAAATAAGCACACACGCACACATAAGTAAACTAAAATCTTAAGAAGGTATCAGTCATTCCAGTCATTATAGGGGCAACGGGGATAATGAAAAAGAATTTCAAAAATTATCTGACAAATATACCCGGTGAACCAAGTGCAAAATATATACAAACAACAGCACTTGAAGAAACGGTCAGAATCTTAAAAAAGATCTCTCGATTGGAGTAATTAAACTAATAGGAGAATGTCTGGCATCCGGTAGAATGTAGCATCCCCAGGAAAAAAAAACAAAGTGATAAGAAAATTAAAACAAAAGAAGTAAAATGGTTAATTGAGGAAAGGAAAATTATGTTCTCAATTTCTTTATTAACTCTGTGTTTGAGAGATAAAGAACTTAAATGGAACATTCGAATATCTATGTATCTCACATAGAGTTCGTGTTAGCCACAGGTAGTGGGTCCCTTGATTTCTGAGAACTTCAACTGAAGTAAAAGAAACAAACGTTGAGCCTGGAGACCATTTGGAAATTCTATGCTCTGTATGAGCTCTCCAATAATCAGGGCGTTGGTTCCAGTCAGTCTTATGTCTCATTGCCACTGGACCCAAGCTATGCCTATAAAGAAGAGGTGTGATTGAAGATTGCGAAACCCTTGCCCCATGATTAAACGTGCGGCTACTCTTACAGGGGTGTCCATTGCCTCTTGAAATTGAACGGAGGCATCGATATATATATATATATATATATATATATATATATATATATATATATATATATATGAGAAATAAAAAGGAACACACCGTATTATGTGTTCATCAACGTTTCGTATTTATTTCCAGACTTCCTCTGGATGAATCTCGAAATAAAGAGGAAACGTTGATGAACACATAATACGGTTTGTTACTTTTTATTTCTCTATTTTGTCGGAATACTATTTACATTATTTTCATCATATATATATATATATATATATATATATATATATATATATATATATATATATGTATATATATATATATATATATATATATATATATATATATATATATATATATATATATATACTGTGTGTCAAATTATTAAAGAGATAACGTTTTTTTTTTACCAGTGTCGGAAACTTAACCGTAGTTTCGTAAAGCTTCGGAAACGTTGGCAATGATGAGCTACACGTATAGTAAAATTTTCGTACTGTTTCGCGCAATGTAAACAACTTGCCATCGTAATTGCTG